>NW_026948187.1:0-182500 GCF_963921235.1 Mobula hypostoma | reverse complement strand
TAAGATGTGATAGACTAAGGGAGTTGACCTCCTCAACTGCTCCTGGAGTGGAGAATTTGCAGGGATGCCTGGATTCTCACTGTGGTCAAAGCTCACTCCCCTCACGCTCCCCTTCACCCCCACACCTACTCCAAGCTCATCTTCTGGGATGTCAGAGCTCCTGTGATGCAGTGAGGGACATGGGCCGAGCAAAGGATTGAGGGTGAGGTTCTAATTTAGGATTAATGAGGGAGCTCATGGTCATTGAAGGAGGTCCTTAAGTAGGGGGATGGTCTGATGATGAGGGAGGTCTTGAGGTCGAGAGAAGGTTTTTGAAGGATCTTCTTAGGCTGAGTGACAGACTGAGTGAGCTTTTTCAGGTTGAGGGATGGACTTGAGGGTCTGAGGTGGGCAGAGTCCCAGTGGTCAGAGTCCACTGATGACGTGTCTGTTACAGGAAGGTATCAGAGCGAGAGTGATGGACTCTTGTCAAACGCAGAGGCAACGATTGGTGAGGAGCCACAGGGGAACAACACTGAACAACAGATGGAAACCAGGCTGAGGTGAGAGATGGAGCTGAGACTGGGAGGCTGAACATTTCAACTGGTCTCACTCTCCACTGAGTTATCACTGCTGTCCCATCCCTGTCACTACTATTGTGATTTAAATTCTACAACACTGTCCATCGTGTCCCTCTGCTCCAGAATTACATCATGAGACACCCGCACCTCCACTTGGGAGCACACAACAGATCAGGAGCTTGACTGGGTCACCGGTCTCCTCAATGCTGACCTACTTCTCAAACCAATCTGGGGTATTTGCCCCTGGCCTCAACTCCTCTCCTGAACCAGCTCCAGAACACTATCAAATGTCCATTCCTTCACTAACCCCAGTGTTTAACACTGTGAGAAGAAATACTGTGTACATCACATTTAAATGACCACACAACTTGTTACCACTCCCCCTTATGTGAGTCGTACCCTCTGCTGAGAACTTCTGAACCTCTACACTGTCATCTCCCTCTGGAACTTCCAATATTTTATAATATCACATACCCCGTGACGGGTTAAAGAACCAGCAGAAATAGAAAACACTTTCGAGTCTGGTATTGCTATTCACTAATACTATTTATTAGTAACTACGCAATACAGTCATATAAGTTCAGAGATATTAAACTGGTCAGCAGAGATTATATGTATACAAGTGTGAAAATATAGAAACCAAGCTTCTTCTAGCCTAGAGTTAAATCAGTCTTACGATGATGAGTAAAGTTCAGTTCATTTCGTGGTGTTGAGTTGAGCAGTGATAGAGAGAGATATTTGTAACCCAGGGTAAATGTCGAGAGAAGGCAATTACGTCGATATTCCACAGATTCCACGACAGCAATACAAAATAGCAATAGTAGGTTTATCCCCAAAGTTGTTCCATTCCACACACGAAGTATCACCGACAGTGATCTTCAACGAATATCCTTTCAACACAGCTGGTCAGTCAGTCAGTGGGTGCCGTCCTGAATCCGGGGTTGGCAGCTGTGCACCTCCATCTTCTTCGATCTTGCGACAGCACCGAGTACAGCCTCTCCTCCAGTTTGATCTCGCTGGCTGCCTTGGCACCACCCACCGCTGCCCAGCCGAACTCGAGCCTGAGGCCGTGTTACAAGTGGTGTGACATTAGTCGTCTAAACTCTAACCCCTCACAATAATTGCACAGTACCCTTTACCTTCCTGATTGCTTGCTGCAGCTTCACGCTCACTTTATAGTGTTTCATTCGAAAGAACACTTCAATCCCTCTGTACTCTGTTCATCTCAAATTCAATCTGGATAGATTTTTCAAAAGTCTGACATGCAAACTTTATTCACGAAATATATCCATGAAATATACCACAGTACATTGCATTCTTCACGTTTATAATGTTGTCCAAACAATACGCTTGTAGTGTGTTGTTTTCCACACACTCAGTGGCCACTTTATTAGGTACATCTGTTCATTAATGCAAATAATGCACTGTTTGCATTATTTGACAATCTTCTCCATGGATTGTCACCTTGTTGTGGTGGAGAAGCTTGTGTGGTCCTGTGATCCCCAGAGCAATGCCATCTGGAGCTATGCTCCTGGTAGGGTCACCCATGGCGGTAAGGACGAGGGTGAGATCCCTGACAAAGAACAATCCAACCAAGACCTCAATGGTGGAACAGGCGGATGAAGTTACTTCAAACTCAATGGCTGTGAAGGTGGATGAAGGCTGCAACAAATTCATCAGCTCCAATCATCGTGATTTCCATGCTATTGGGATCAGTTGGTTGATTTGTGAAGTATTGTGTGCTTCTTGGAGTGCAACATCAAGTACACATTAAACAAATACACGCACATGCATCTTCGCTGAGTGGGCCACTTCTTCAGAATGAAGACCATCATCCTCGACTTCGAGGGATAGCCACCATGAATACAAATATCTAATCAGCAAATAATGTAGCAGCAACTCGCTGCATAAACACATGCAGACATGGTTCATAGGTTCACTTGTTCAGATGAAACATCAGAATGTGGAAAAAAGTGATTGAAGTGACTTTGCCCATGTAATGATTGATGGTGCCAGATAGGGTGGCTTGAGTATATCGGAAACTGCTCAGGTGCTGTGATTTTCATGTACAACGGTCATTCGAGTTTAGAGAGAATGGTCTGAAAATAAAATTAAAAGTATATTTAGTATCAAAATATGTATGTGTTGTACATCCTTGAGATTTGTCTCCTAACAGGTTGCCATGAAACAAAGAGCCCTAACAGAACCTATAAAAAAAATCATTGAGCACCCAATGTTCAATAAAACCACGAATCATATAAACAATATACGCAAACAAATAGAGTTCTGATCTGACGTCCAGAAAGAGTCCGTTCCCAGACCCTCAGTTCAGCACAGAGCCGAGGCTGTGTCGTGGAGCAGCAAGCTGAACAGGTCTGTTCTTCACCTCAGGCCCCTGACCTCTTCAATCTGGCCTGGCGCCTATGTCGTCATCCAAATCCTGCAGCCTCTATTCAGCCTGTACCCAACCTTTCCGATTAAGCATGCCCTTAAATTGTCATCAGGTATCAGGTTCAGTCATCTTGGACCATCATGGGGCCTGGAACCAACATTTCCAACGTGTCCGGACCTAAATTGTCGTCTAAACTCTGGATTCTATCACCTTAATTTGCTCTGGGGTCTGGAAGGTGTTGCCTTTGAATCTACCTGTACCCGTCCTTTCAAATTCAACCCAGTGTAAAAATCGATTGAATCTCAGGCCTACCTCACTCTCAATTCCTCCATCTCCTCCACTTCTACTCTCAGGATGAGGCTTTTCACTCTAGAATGATGCAGCTGTTCTCCTTTTTCAAGGAAAGGGGCTTCCCTTCCTCCACCATCACCTCTACCTTCATCTGTGTCTGTTCCATTTCACACATGTCTGCACTTACCCCGTTCTCCTGCCACCCTACTAGGGATAGGGTTCCACTTGTCCCCACCTACCACCCCACTTGTCTCCATGTCCAGCACATAATTCTCTAAAACTTCCACCACCTCCAACTGGGTGCAACTACTAAACACATCTTTCCTTACCCTTACTTTCTGCTTTCCACAGGATTCACTCCATACGCTACACCATTGTCCATTCGTCCCTCCGCACTGTTCTCCCTCCTGACACTTATCCTTGCAAGCAGAACAAGTGCTACATCTGTCCCTACACCTCCTCCCTCACTACCATTCAAGGGCCCAAACAGTCTTTCCAGGTGAGGCAACACTTCCCCTGTGAGTATTTTGGGGTCATATACCGTGTTCATTGATCTTGGTGTGGCCTCCTGTATATCAATGAGATCCGACGTAGATTGGGAGACAATTTCTCCAAGCATCTACACTCAGTCCACCAGAACAAGCAGTATCTCCCAGTGCCCGCCCATTTTAATTCCACTCCCCATTCCCAATCTGATATTTCCATCCATGGCCTTCTCCACTGTCCTGAAAAGGCCACACTTCAGCTGGAGGAAAAGCACCTTATATTCCATTTGGGCACCCTCCAACCTGATGGCATGGACATCGATTTCTCAAACTTCCTAGAATCACCCCTTCTCCAGTTCCCATCCCCTTTCCCTCTCTCATGTTATCTCCTTGCCCGGCCATCACCTCCCTCTGGTGCTCCTCCCTGCAACCCCCTTTTTCTCTTTCTTCCATGGCCTTCTATCTCTTTCACCAATCAACTTCACAGCACTTTGCTTCATCCCTTCCCCTTCACGTTTCACCTGTCGCCTTGTGTTTCTCTCTCCTCTACCCCCACCTTTCAAATCTCCTCCTCAGCTTTTTATCTCCAGTCCTGCCCAAAATGTTGACTGTGCTTTCTTCCCTAGATGCTGCCTGGCCTGCTGAGTTCCTCCAGCATTTTGTGTGTGTTGCTCGGATTTCCATCCTCTGCAAGTTTTCTCTTGTTTGTGGTGTCAGTGTAATGCATTCTATGTACAAAACACTAATGTCACTCAATCACAAAGCAGCCCAGCACAGGGATAGTCCATCTGACCCACGATATCTGTAATTACCACGTTGCCAGTCTGAACTAATCCCACCTTCCTCTGCAAAGTGCATATCTGACACTGTGCTGGTGTGGAAGGATCAACCCTGCAGTCTGTCTCTCATCTCTCTGTCCATTACAATCTGTGTACAGTGTGACAGCATGGACACAGACACAGTTTGGGGCTGAGGAGGTAATTGATCATAGATTAATTAAGAGTCTTGACCCGAAACATTGATTGTTCGTTTCCCTCTGCAGATGCTGCCTGACCTGCTAAACACCTCCACCATCTTGTATGTTGCTCCAGATTCCAGCAGTCTGATGTGTTTGAGAGGAAGCTGACAGCGAGTGAATGAAAGACTCCCTGTGTCAGACCCAAAGACAACCTATCTGGTAAAAAGCCACAGGATGGTATTGAGCAACATTTGGAAACAAGGCCATGGTGAGAAATGGAGCTGGGAAACAGAAATAGATTTTTTAATACTGACATTTGTGCAGAATGTTTTATGATGGCATAACAGTGCAAGACATAAAAATTATTATAATTTACAAAATAAGTAAACAATACCAGTGATGAACATTCAGGTAGTGGTCATGGGACTGGAAAAAAAGCTTTCATTTCCTCTGATCTTACTGAGATTTTTTTGTTGTCCATCACGTGTTTCAAGCCACAGATGCAAATTCACCCACAGAGATAAGTGAGAGAATTTCCTGGAATACGGTGGCGATGTGCTACAGAGAGCGAGAGTCGGAGAGAAGGGGAGGGAGGGAAATATATATGCCATGCAGTTTCTGGGGCTTAATATTCTATTTCCCTCCAAAACTTTACAAATTATTCACTCTTGCTTGTGTTGTGATTCGTGATAGAACCATAGAACACTACAGCATAGAAAACAGGCCATTCAGCCCTTCTAGTCTCTGCCGAAACTTTATTCCGCTCGTCCCATTGACCTGCATCCGGTCCATAACCCTCCATACCTCTCCCATCCATGTACATATCCAATTCTTAAAAGGTAAGAGTGAGCCCGCATTTACCATGTCAGATGGCAGCTCGTTCCACAATTCCACCACTCTCTGAGTGAAGAAGTTCCCCCAATGTTCCCCGTAAACATTTCCCCTTTCACCCTAAAGCCATGTCCTCTCATATTTATCTCTCCTAATCTAAATGGAAAGAGCTTATTTACATTTACTCTGTCTATACCCCTCATAATTTTGTAAAACTCTATCAAATCTCCCTTCATTCTTCTACGCTCCAAGCAATAAAGTCCTAACCTGTTCAATCTTTCCCTGTAACTCAACTCCTGAAGACCTGGCAATATCCTAGTAAATCTTCTCTGCACTCTTTCACTCTTGATCTAATGTGAATATCAGTGTGCTTAACTCTGCCCTGTTCTCTTCTCCTGTTTGCCACCGGATGCCAACAGAGTGAGAACAGAAAGGGTTCACATCATTGTGTTACGAGAATACACATAAAATTAAGATGTTTGCTGGCCTGGGCTAGCATCAGTGGCATCAGCAGTTGGTCTGCCACCTGCCCTCAGGGGAAGGAGAGATAAGGAACAATGGAGCAGCGTCTGGAGATGTGTAATGAAGGGATGTGGGAGGAAGAGCTGTCTGGAGCGGCTCCCCCCTTTGAGCCCTGAACTGTTTGAAGTGATGGACAGGCGATACCCCAGCAGGGGGATAAAAAGGGACAGGTTCGCTAAGACACACACACACGCCACCCGAGGTAACGAGACCCTGGAAGCGGTGCGCTTCTCACGAGTGGGTGAGAAGTCCCAGACAACGACAAGGGTGGAAAGGTACGATCAGCGGGAACCCGGTGTGTGTCCGCCCTTGCCTGGGTGCCGGGTTCACTGCAGAGGATCGACCGCATCTGGAGGAGGGGTCACAGTCGGTGACCTCAGGTGACATCACCAAGGACCTGCCCAAAAGCTGGTCTGTGAGCCATCCCGCTGGTCTGTGAGTGAAGCTGTGCTGAATGATGAGTTGTTCCTATTCTATGTCTCTCTTCCCCCACGTTGTCCACCGCCATGGCAACGATTACTGCGAACTGAACTACAAACTGGACTGAACTTTGAGTCATTTTGAAATTGGTCATTTAACCCCTAGACAACGATAGAGCTTGATTGATGCTGTTATCTTAATTCTGTGCACATGTGTGGTTATCATTGTTGAATTGTTGCATTTATTATCCTTTCGATTAATGTGTTGCTTGTTTCTTTAATAAAACTTTCTTAGTTCTAGTACTCCAGACTCCAACTGAGTGATCCATTTCTGCTGGTTTGGCAACCCAGTTACGGGGTACGTAACATAAGTGGGGTTCTCGTCCGCGATTTTGAACGCTAAATTTGGGACGGAGTAAATTGATTGGGTTAAAATTCCCGAAAGAAAGAAAAGACAAACAGCAGAAATGGAGGTTGAGGAATTTATAAAGGCGCCGACCTTGGAGGCATTAGAGGATGCCAGGAAATCGGAATTGTTAGCTGTGGCCAAACGGTTGAATCTTTCTAAGGTGAAGTCGACAATGAGGAGAGAGGAGATACACAGAGCTATTGTAGAGCACTATGTATCTAAAGGTGTGTTTCCCCAAGGTGAGCTGGGGGAGGTGTCTATTGAAAAACCTGCTGGAGACGCGGTACAGGTACAGCTTGAAAAACTGAGACTCGAGCACGAGTTCCGGGTACGGCAGTTAGAACACGAAGAGAAGCAGTTAGAAAGGCGGGAGAAAGAGAGAGAGTTAGAAAGGCGGGAGAAAGAGAGAGAGTTAGAAAGGCGAGAGAGAGAGAAAGAGGTAGAAAGGCAAGAGAGAGAAAGACAGTTGGAGAGAGAGGAGAAACAGAGGGAAAGGGAATTTGAGCTGGAGAAGTTAAAGATAAGGGCCGAGCAGGGGCTCGTGCCGAACCAAGGTGGAGGGTTCCGGGCGACCCAGGAGGTTAGGCTGGTTCCCCCATTTGACGATACCGATGTGGATCGGTACTTTCTCCACTTCGAAAAAGTAGCTATAAGTCAGGACTGGCCGAGGGATAAGTGGGTTGTTTTACTTCAGAGTGTACTGAAAGGGAAAGCCCAAGAAGCTTACTCAGCTTTATCCGCGGAAGATGCCCAGAAGTATGAGGTGGTGAAGGAGGCCATCCTCAGGATTTATGAGTTGGTCCCGGAGGCATACCGGCAGAGGTTCCGGAATGCGAGGAAGTGGTGGGACCGCACGTATTTGGAGTTTGCTCGCGAGATGCAAACATATTGTGAGCGTTGGTGCGCCTCGAAAGGGGTAGAGGGGGATTATGACAGACTGCTGCAGCTGATTCTGATTGAGCAGTTTAAAGGTTGTGTCCCTGAGGGTATGAGACCCTACCTCGATGAGAAAGAGGCAGCCACATTAGCCGCAACTGCTAAGTTAGCGGATGAGTATGCGTTGACGCATAAAATGAGGGTTGCCCCGAGTAAAGGCTACCAGAAGGGTAGTCAGGACGGCGGGGAGAGTCCGCCGGAAAAGTCAGAAAGTAAGCCGGGGACTAGTGAAAAGGATAAGGTAGACCGGGAGCAGCCTGGTAGGAAGTCTCCTGGGGTCGTCTGTTATAATTGTGGGAAAGTCGGACACTTTGCGTCCAGGTGCTTTGCCCCAAGAAAGGAGACGGGGAAAGGAAAAGCGGAAATTTGGAATGGCTGTATTGAGCTGTTAAGCGAACCGCTAGGGAAGGACAGGTCTGAAAAAGTCCAGGAAGGGCGCGAGAGGTTTATCTCGGCCGGACTGGTGTCAGTGAAGGAGAGGTTAAAACCAGTTCCAGTGCGGATCTGGAGAGACACGGGAGCGTGTCAGTCACTAATACTGAAGAGTGTATTAGAGTTTAGCTCAGAGACCCAGACTGGGGAGGTAGAGGTCAAAGGTGTTGGGGAAGGGACAGAGTCAGTCCCTTTGCACCAGATACACTTACAGAGCAACCTGGTCTCTGGACGAGTCACGATCGGGGTGAGGTCCGAATTACCGATGAAAGACGTGGAAGTCTTGCTCGGTAATGACATCGCCGGAGGAATCGTGTTCCCAGTCGTGAGATTGACGGGTCAGCCTGCCAGCATGGAGGCCCCGCCCGCGATGGTGAATTTGGCTGAAACATTTCTGCCAACCTTGTATGAGACAGGGTGTAGTGAGATAAGAGGTAGTGAGGGAGCTGGGACGGACGTAGCAGTAGCCAGGAAAGAATTTGTGCAGACGCAGGAGCGAGACGAGGGGCTGATGGTTTTGGCCGAGACCGCTCTCTCTGACACAGCCTTGACAAGCTATTGTGCGGAGGAGGAAGTGCTAAGGAAGAAAGGGAAATCAAGGACAGTACCCGCAGATGAGGAATGGGGGGTGGTGCAAAAGAGTTATGGGGATGAGGTTTTTAACATGGCCCACGAGGTACCCCCCGGTGGACATTTTGCGGTGCTGGAGGAAACAGTTGGTGGAATCATGAAAGAGATTTACCGGCTGCCCAGGGGTAAGAATGTTATTGATCATGACCGACGCGAACTGAGACGGTCACCGGCTTTTGATATGCTAACAAACCTAGTCGGTGTTAGCGTGGAAATCAATGAAGCTAGGGGCCCCTTGATAAGAGGAAAAAACCATTTTGAAAAGATTAGGATGGGATCGGTCAGATGGGAGAAGGCTATTGTTTTGGCCAGGTCTACTGATAAGGTCTCTCCCTTAATCCCCGAAGGAGTAATTAAACGACTCGCACCCATGTGTTTGATTGTCCCGAGGAAATGCAAAGAACTGGGACGTTGGGTTATGTTGGTTACAATAGGGCGGCCAAGCAAACAACACCCATATTTTTTGAGTAATTCAGTGACTAAAGGGCTGATGAACACAGAGGTGTGTATTGGCAATTTAACACGGCTGTCTGAAGCCAGCGTGATAGTGAGCCTTGGAAAAAATGAATTCGGCCACACGAGAGTCACTTACCTGGGAATTGTGGTGACACAGGGGCAGCTGGCAGTGATGCAAGCTACAGTGCAGGCTATCGCTGACCTCCCAACCCCGACAGACAAGAGGGCCCTCAGAAGGCTCTTGGAGATGCTGGGGTACTGCAGGAAGTTTTGCAATAACTCTGCGGTCAATACCCGTCCCCCTCCTACTAAGCCCTTGCGAGAGAAAACTGAGTCGGAATGGGACGACCCTTGTTATTGTGGTCCGGGACAAAACCAAATGAGAGGTTACATTGGTCGCAATTCATCAGTGTTTTTGGCCACTATGAAGTTTGCTGAGTTGGAGCCTGGTCTAAGGGATTATTAATAACACGTGTAAAAGGAACAGAAAATGTGATGACTGTCTGTCAAGGTGTTGACAGCTTCAAATTCTCTGTATTAGCTAAATAACTGTTAAAGATGTATATTGTGTATGTATCAGATAATGTAGTCATGTTTGTAATTTTTACCTCCCGGTAAAAATCCTGAAAGGGGGGAAGTGTTACGAGAATACACATAAAATTAAGATGTTTGCTGGCCTGGGCTAGCATCAGTGGCATCAGCAGTTGGTCTGCCACCTGCCCTCAGGGGAAGGAGAGATAAGGAACAATGGAGCAGCGTCTGGAGATGTGTAATGAAGGGATGTGGGAGGAAGAGCTGTCTGGAGCGGCTCCCCCCTTTGAGCCCTGAACTGTTTGAAGTGATGGACAGGCGATACCCCAGCAGGGGGATAAAAAGGGACAGGTTCGCTAAGACACACACACACGCCACCCGAGGTAACGAGACCCTGGAAGCGGTGCGCTTCTCACGAGTGGGTGAGAAGTCCCAGACAACGACAAGGGTGGAAAGGTACGATCAGCGGGAACCCGGTGTGTGTCCGCCCTTGCCTGGGTGCCGGGTTCACTGCAGAGGATCGACCGCATCTGGAGGAGGGGTCACAGTCGGTGACCTCAGGTGACATCACCAAGGACCTGCCCAAAAGCTGGTCTGTGAGCCATCCCGCTGGTCTGTGAGTGAAGCTGTGCTGAATGATGAGTTGTTCCTATTCTATGTCTCTCTTCCCCCACGTTGTCCACCGCCATGGCAACGATTACTGCGAACTGAACTACAAACTGGACTGAACTTTGAGTCATTTTGAAATTGGTCATTTAACCCCTAGACAACGATAGAGCTTGATTGATGCTGTTATCTTAATTCTGTGCACATGTGTGTTTATCATTGTTGAATTGTTGCATTTATTATCCTTTCGATTAATGTGTTGCTTGTTTCTTTAATAAAACTTTCTTAGTTCTAGTACTCCAGACTCCAACTGAGTGATCCATTTCTGCTGGTTTGGCAACCCAGTTACGGGGTACGTAACAATTGACATAGGTAACATCTGATGAAAGTTCACAGGATGAAACATGAGGCATTAGTATAAAGTGATGTGTTGAGGGTGTGATGGGGAGAATGTGAGAGTGAAAGTAGAGGTAAAAGAGGAGAGAGAGATGCTGAGCGTCACACAGCACAGAAACAGGCTCTTTGGACAACTGAGTGCATGCCAACCATTGGACATATTTAACACTGACCCTACGCTAATCCCACATTATTGTCTCCACCTTCCTGGGAGGCAGTTTTCTGCGTTCATTTAATCTACTGATCAGTGTGTGGATTGAAATCAGCAGCCATGCTCTAGAGTCACCTCCTGAGGCCCCTCCATGTCATTATTCAAGAAGACAACACACTAGGAGCAAGAGGACTTCGCCTTGCCCCTCAGGTCGAGGCTGCCACACACTGGTCAATCCATCCCTGTCCCACACCAATGCAAAGAACGGAGAAGCCTATTGAAAGTGGTGGATACAGCCCAGTCCCAGGGAAAAGCTCTCCTTGCCGTTGAGCACATTTACAAGGAGTACAAACACAAGAAAGCAGCATCCATTATCAAGGGCCTCCAACATCCAGACCATTCTCTCTTCATATGCTACCATTGAGCAGAGGGTACAGGAGCCTGAGTTAACACACAACCAGATCAAGGACATTTATTACCCTTCATGCATCAGGCTGCTGAATCAATGTGGATAACTTCAATGATAAGCTGATTCCACAACCTTTGGACTCACTTTCAAGGACTCTACAGTTCATGTTCTCGGTTTCATATATTGATCTATCAAACTACAGTGCCTTCTATAAGTGTTCACCTTCCAACATTTTGGTCACATAATTGAATATTACAACCAGGGAGCTTGATCAATTTAACTCAGAATTCTTATTTGTAAGTCGCATGCTCTTTTTTTTCTTAATAGAGGCCAAAACCAGGGAGAATTGGAAAGCATAAAAAGCTAAAAATTCAAAAGTTCAAAAGTGTTTATTCAACTTTGCTCAATATTTAGTTAAACCACCTCTCACAGTTATTACGGACAGGAGTTTATTTTTTGGAGAAGTCTCTTTTTAATTTCCACAAGGTGATGGAGCAAGGTTTGCCCACTCCTCCTGGCAAAATTGCTCAAGCTGTGCCAGATTAGTGGGGAGCAGCGGTGGACAGCAATTGTGATGTCTTGCCAGAGATGTTCGATTGGGTTAAGGTCAGGAAGCTGACTGGGCCACGCAGGGGCAACAATTTTGTTCATTTGAAGCCACTTCATGGCTGCTCTGACAGTGTGCTTTGGGTCGTTGTCCTAACAAAAGACTAACCTCCTCACCAGTTTAAGCTTTCTGGCAGAGCCAAACAGATCTCTTTGTATTTAGCAGTAGTCACCTTCCCAGCAATCCTGACCAGATTTCCAGACCCTGCACCTGAAGAGCATTCCCATGGCATGATGCTACCTTCATCAGTTTGTCTTTTACTTTGAACTTGGAAACAACTATAAAACATGCAGCATATACAGGCCTTTTTGGCCCATCCAGACCATGCTGACCATCAAGTACCTGTCTATAATAATTAAGCACACTTGGTTCATCACCTCCTGTGCCTTGTTGATTCAAGTGCTCATCCAGATAGTAGTCTCTCAGGAACTGCATTCCAAACTGCAAAGACCCTCTCGGTGAAGATGTAGACCTGAAATCTCCTGTGAACCTCTGACTACTGACCGTAAAACTGCCCCCTCTGGTCATATGTATCTGGTCTGAGAATGAGCACTGGCGACATCTTGGGGGCATCTGCTGGACATTGTGAAAAGTGACGGAGATCAGCCAGAGATCATTGTTCACCTTGGTGCTAACGACAGGGGAATGAGATGTTGCAATGCCTGCTTTGGGAGTGGGATTGATGGTTAAAGAGTACCAGGCTTCCAACTCTATAATCTCTGTGCCACGTGCGCTGAGTATAGAAATACAAGGATTGGTCAATAAATGTGTGGCTGAAGGGATGTTTCAGATGAGCGGACTTTCAATTCAAGCTGCTTTTGGAAAACTATATGGTTTTTGGAAGGGGTGGAGCAGGCAATTTTATGATGATAAGACATGACTTGGAAAATCATAGACACAAGATGCTGCAGATGCTGGAAACCCAGATCAACACATACAAAATGCTGGAAGAACTCAACAGGTCAGGCAACATCTATGGAAAGGAAAAACAGTTAACATATCTGGCCTGAACCCGAGGGACCAAATATCATTGCGGGCAGGTTTGCTAGAGCTCTTGTGGAGGGTTTGAACTACTTTGGCAGTGAAATGGAAACCGGAGTGATAAGGCTGAGGATGGGGCAGATGGTATACAAGTGGATATGGTATATGGCTGAGACGGTGAGGAGGGACAGTCAAATCAAATTTATTGTCATCGAAATTGATTCACGTATACTGTCAAATAAGGCAAGATTTCTCTGGACCAGGGTGCCAAACACAGGAGTAGACATAGAAGACACAATATCTTCGGAAAGTAAGAAAAAAAAATCTGCAAATGAATTACATATAAATGCACAAAATAAAGTGCATAAATTAAATATTGTCGGGAAAGGAACCAATGAACTGGTGATACTTGGAATGCATTGTGGCAGTGAGTTCAGAAGCCTAATGGCCTGAGGGAACAAACTGTTTCCATCCTGACTTTACTTGTCTTAATGCATCAGAGTTTCCTGCCTGATGGTAGTAAGTCAAAGAGGATGTTGGACGGATGGGTGGGATCCTTAATAATTCTAAGGGCCGCATGTATGCAGCATTCCTGATGTTAGGGAGACCCCTATGATAATCTCTGACGTTCTCACAGTCCTTTGTAGGGACCTCCTGTCCGACGCTCCGCTGTTCCCATACCAGATGGAGATGCAGCTGTAAAATTCTGCTGATGGTGGGTGCTCACACACCTGAATCTCCTGAGGAAGTGGAGACACTGCTGAGCTGCCTCGTTCAGGGAGGTGACGTTGAGAGACCAGGTGAGGTTACCCATGATGGGAAATCCCAGGAACTTGGTGCACAGAGGAGTCATTAATTTTCAGAGGGGGTTGGTTCATCTGCACCTTCCTAATATCCACGGTCTTTTCATTGGTCTTCTCCACATTCAGGCTTAAGTTGCTGTTCTCACACTTCCACTCCACTTCCTGTCTGTACTCTGACTCATTATCATTACTGATGAGGCCACAACCACTCTTGTGTTATCTGGAAACAGGATGATACGGTTTGAGCTGAATTCTGAAATACTGTCGTCCATCAGCAGTGCGCTAAGCACATCACCCTGGGGTGCAGCAGTGCTCAGGGTAGTGGGACTAGAGATATTGCTGCCCACATGGACTAACTGTGACCTTTCCATTAAGAAGTCCAGGAACCAATTACAGATGGAGGTGTTCAGACCCAGTGAGGACAGTTTTCCAATCAGAGTCTGGGGTATAATGGAGTTAAACACTGAACTGGTCTCACAGCCTCGCATGTGAGACCCCATTTTCCAGGTGGGACAGGGCAGAGACTGTAGAATCATCAGTGGATTGATTTAAGCAGTACGTAAACTGGAAAGGTTCCAGTCTAGCCGGAGAAAGGCTCTAATGCTCTGCATGAGCAGCTGCTCAAATCATTTTATAATGGTTCATGGTAACGCCACTGGCGGATAGTCATTTAGACAGGTTACTATCACCTTCTTTGTCACTGGGATGACATTGGCATCTTGAAAACAGAGGGGAAAATGGACTGCTCCAGAGAGATGTTGACTATATCCGCAGCACCTCAGTTAGCTGGGTTGCCCAGTCTTTCAGAACCTGACCCGCCATATCATAGGGCCCTGCAGCTTTGCGTGGGTTGCCTCTGGCCACTGTCTTTCTCACCTCAGCTTCAGCCAGACAGAGTGTCTGCTCCCTTGTGTGCTTTTCTCACCAGCACTCAGTTCTGTGCATCAGACTGGGCAGAAATGACACTCAGCCTGTCAGGGAATGAGGCATCCTTATCAGTGATGCACGGTGTAGACGTGTCTGTAATCCTCTGAATTCCGTGCCACATGTGCCTCGTTTCTCTGGTATCACATGAGTGGTTCCATATTCTCTGAGAATTCTCCGGTTTTGCCTTGCTGATGGAGTGGAAAGCACAGTTCCTGTTTCCCTGAGAAGTGTCACGTGTCCTGATCAAAAGGCAGAAACACAATCCCTCATCGATGCATGGATCTCTGCAGTAAGCCATGGCTTCTGATTTGTCCTCGCATAGAAGTGTTTTGTGATGATAAAATTCTCAGCACACGTCTCTGTGTTAGCTGGTCACAGAATCCACATATTCTCGACGTTAACATGGTTGCCATAGGTAGCAGCCTTTCTGAACATTCTCCAGTTCATGTTTTCAAAGCAGTCCTGCAATGCTGAGATTGGTCCCTCAGAACTGGTTTGGCCAGTTTGACCAGTGGTTTGTATGCGGGTATTAGCATAACAGATAACTGATCTGAGAGCCCTTATGCTAACTGATCTGAGAGCCCGGTGTGGGGAGGGAAAACAACTTTAAATGCACTTGGTATGTTAGTATAAAGGAGGTTTAGTGCGCTTTCACCACTGATAGCAAAACCAAAATAGTGATGGAATTTAGGCAGGTGACAGGTTAAAATTGCAGTCCATAGGACAATTAGATTTAGACCATAAGACTGCCGACAGTGGGCTAGGATGAAGTTTGTCTTCAAACTAAATATTAGGCTCCACATTTCAGCAGTTTAGAAGAGTGGAGGAGAAAGTAAAAGGGAAGGACAGTTCAAGAGAGATGTCAAAATTCTCCCAAATAAATAAAAAGGCAAAAAGGTTAGAAACTGATATAAATTTTACTGATGGTAATGTGGGTAAAATTGAAAAGGGTGATGAATACAGCACTGAATGTGATATCTTTGAATGCTCACACTGAAGGAATAATGTCGACACTCTTGTAGCACAGTTAGAAATTGACAGGTATGAATGACATGGTGGAACACACAAAAAGCAGGACGAGTCAGCAGGCCCAGCAGCAGCTATGGAAAAAAAGTACAGTTGTCACTTTGGGCCACCAAAAGCTCCTGTACCTTCTAGCTGATGGTAGCAGCGAGAAAAGAGCTTGGCCTGGATGGTGATTAATGTTAATTCTCTGCAGCAAGACTTCATGTAGCTGTGCTCAATGGTTGGGAGGGTTTTACCCATGATGTACCGGGCCAAATCCACTACCTCTTGTTGGATTTTCTGCTCAAAGGCATTGGTATGCCCAGACCAGGCCGTAACACAGCCAGTCAGCGCACTTTGCACCACACAGCTACAGAACTTTACCAAGGTTTTTGATGACTTGCCAATTCTCCGCAGACTTCTGAGGAAATAGAGGTGCTGTCATGCTTTCTTCACAATTATCTCTCTATAATGAGTCCAGGACAGATCTTCTGAGATAGTGACACCAGCAATTTAAAGTTACTGATGTGCACTCTCTCTGATCCGTCAGTGGTTACTGGCTTATTGACTTCTGATTTCCCTCTCCTGAAGTCTATTATCAGTTCTCTGGTCTTACTGACATTGTGTGAGAGATTGTTGTTAGGACATGACTCAGCCAAATGTTCAGTCTCCCTCTTGTATGCTGATTCATCACCAACTTTGATACGGCTCACAACAGTGGTGCCATCAGCAAACTTGTATATGGTGTTGGAGCTGTACTTTGCCACAGTCATAGAGTTCTGAGAGAGACTTGGCATTGGAGTTCATAATGGACCATTGGAAAATGTTGCTGGTGGGGTCGTATGAAAGGAATGGCAGATGAACTTGATGAGAGCATTGCATCAGTCTTCACTGTGAGGAAAAAAAAGCTAGCAGTGTGCCAGAGGTCCAGGACTTTTAGGGAACAGGAGGGAGTGCCATTGCTATTACAAAGGGAAGAGTGCTTGGCAAGCTCTAATATCTTCAAATGGAAAAGTCACGAGGACCAGATGGACTACATTTCAGATCCCTAGGAGAGTTTGCAGAAGAGTTAGTGGAAGCATTTTTAATAAGCATTCAAGAATCACTTGATACTGGCGGGGTCCCAGAGGGCTAGAAGATTATAAATGTCATTCCACTCTTTAAAAAGGGAGGAAGGCAAAAGAAAAGTTGTTATAGGCCAGTTAGCCTAACCTCAGTGGTTGAGAAAGTGTTGGAGTTCATTATTAAGGAGGAGGTTTCGGGGTACTTGGTCTAATGATAACATTAGTCAAAGTCAGCATGGCTTATGTGAAGGGAAAGCTTCCCTGGCATATCTGTTAGAGTTTTTTGAGGAAGTAGCAAGCAGGATGGATAAATGAAAGGCAGAGAAAGTCATTAAGTTGGATTTCCAGAAGGCATTTGATAAGGTGTCACACATGAGACTGTTTAAACAAATAAACTCCTAAGACGTTACAGGAAAAATACTGGCACGGGCAGAGGAATGGCTGACAGACAGGAGACAGAGAGTGGGAATAAATGGGGCTTTTGCTGGATGGTTCCTCAGGTGTCAGTATTGTGACCTCTACTTTTCACATTGTTTGTCAATGATTTGGGTAATGTAATTGATAGCTTTGTGGCAAAAGCTTGTAGATGATACGAGATAGGTGGAGGGATGGGTAGTGCTGAGGAAGCAGTGCGATTGCAGCAGGACTTAGACAAATTGAAAGAATGGGCAAAAAGTGGCAGATGGAATACAGTGTTGGGAAATGTACAATAATACATTTTGGTAAAAGGGACAGTAGTGTGGACTATTATCTAAGTGGGGAGAAGTCTGAAACACCAGAGGTGCAGAGGGACTTAGGAGTCCTGATGCATGATTCTCAGAAGTTTAATTCATAGCTTGAGTCTGTGGTAAAGAAGGCAAATGCAATGTTGGCATTTACTTCAAGGGAAATAGAATATAAATGCAAGTAGATAATATCGAGCCTTTATAAGACACTCGTCAGGCTGAGCTTGGACTTTTGTTGACAGTTTTGGGCCCCATATCTCAGTAAGGATGTGTTGTCATGGGAGAGAGTCCAGAAGAAGTTCTCATGGATGATTCCTGGAATGAAGTGGTTAACATTTGAGGAGTGTTTGGCAGCTTTCGGCCTGTACTCACTGGAAATTAGAATGCCTGGGGAGCTCATTGACATCTATCAAATGTTGAATGGACTAGATAGGGTGGATGTGGAGAGTATGTTTCTTATGGTGGGGGCATCTAGAACTAGAGAGCACAGCCTCAAAATTGTGGGGCGACCTTTTAGAACAGAGGTAAGGAGGATTTTTTTTTTAGCCAGAGTGTGGTGAATGCTCTGCCACAGACTGCAGCGGAGGCCAAGTCTGTGTGTATATTTAAAACAGAAGTTTGTTGTTTCCTGATAGCTCAGGGCATCAAGGATTATCATGAGAATGTAGGTGTAGGGGGTTGAGAGGGATCTGTCATGGTGGAATGGTGGAGTAGACCTGATGGGCTGAATGGCCTAATGCTGCTCCTATGCCTACTGGTCTTATGGTCTTATAGGATTGGGAAGATGTAGAATCCTCGTGGGTGAAGTTCAGAAACTGCAAAAGTAGAAAGCTCTTGACAAGAGTTATGTGCAGACCTCTGAACAGTAGCTAGGATGTGGGCTACAATTTACAACGGGATGGAAATGTCATGTAAAAACGGTAATGTAATAATAGCCATGGGGTTTTCAATTTGCAGGAAGATTGGGGAAATCAGGTTAGTGCTGGATCCCAAAAGAAGGAATTTGTAAGATGCCTGCAAAGTAGCTTGTGGTTGAGCACACTAGGATAAAGTCTGTATTTGGGCTCGTGTAATCAGACTGTGATCATAATATGATAGAATTCACCTTGCAGTTTGAATGGGAGAAGCTAAAATCAGATGTATCAATACTGCAGTGGAGTAAAGTGAACTACAGAGGCATAAGAGTGGGCCTGGACAATGTGATTGGAAAGGGACATTAGCAGGGATAATGTCAGAGCAGCAATGGCTGGAATTTATAGGAGTAATTCAGAAGGAACAGGATAGATAAATATCAAAGTTTCAGAGATATTGTGAAGGGAGGATGAGGCAACTATGGCTGAAAAGAGGACGTCAAATACAGTATAAAATCAAAAGAGGGCAAGCAGTAAAACAATTATTAGGAAACGAGAGGATTTTAAAAACAAAGTGAAAACAATTAAAAAATGGTAAGATAAGATGAAATCAGAAGGTCAGTTAGCCAATAACATAGAAGAAGATACCAAACGCTTTTTTTCAGATATACAAAGAGTGAAATAGAGGCAAGTGGAAAATGATGCTGGAGAGGTCGTAATGGGGAATAAAGAAAAGTGGACAAACTTAATAATTATTTTGCATTGGCTTTCACCGTGAAAGACACCGTCACTATGCCGGAATATCAAGTGTTGGGGGCAGAGAGAGTGTAGTTGATGTTACTAGGAAGAAGGTACCTGCAGCTGACAGCTGAAAGTGGCAGAAATGTTTGAGGAGGCATTAATGGTGATCTTTCCATAGAAACCATAGAAAAACTACAGAACAGAAACAGGCCTTTTGGCCCTTCTTGGCTGTGCCGAACCATTTTCTGCCTAGGCCCACTGACCTGCACACGGACCGTATCCCTCCATACACCTCTCATCCATATATCTGTCCAATTTATTCTTAAATGTTAAAAAAAGAACCCGCATTTACCACCTCGTCTGGCAGCTCATTCCGCACTCCCACCACTCTCTGTGAAGAAGCCCCCCCTAATGTTCCCTTTAAACTTTTCCCCCCTCACCCTTAACCCATGTCCTCTGGTTTTTTTCTCCCCTTGCCTCAGTGGAAAAAGCCTGCTTGCAATCACTCTATCTATACCCGTCATAATTTTATATACTGTACCTCTATCAAATCTCCCCTCATTCCTCTATGCTCCAGGGAACAATCTGTAGACTCTGGACTGGCTTCAGGGGGATGGAAAATTGTAAATGTCACTCCACTCTTTAATGAGGAAAATTTAAAAACAGGAAGTTAGAGGCAACAGGAAACACACAGATTGACAACAAAGGTCTGTTCATTTCACTCACGCAGGTATAACATGTTGAAAACCACAGATGCAAATTCACCCAGAGGCAGAAGTGACAGGAGTTCCTGGAACAGGGCGGTGAGGTAAATAGGAGGACGGTAAGCCAGAAATTCAAGAGTGTTGGGGGCAGAGTGAGCGTGAGTGCTTCAAACACCATCTATAAACGTTCGGTTTGCAGAAATGTTGGCAGAATTTTAATGATGACCAAGTGGTGTACAGGAGGCAGATAGACCAGCTAGTCAGCTAGGAGAGACAGAAAGATAAATAGAAAAGTGGAGGGGGGATTTCAAGAGAGATGCCACACAGTTTGTTGGACTGAATATTCTGTTTCCCTGCAAAACATTCCAAATTATTTGCTCTTGCTTCTGTGGGCATTACAGATGTAATAGGAACATCCCTCTGGTAATTCTGCCCTGTTCTGTTCTCTTATTTGTTAACGGATGCAGACAGAGGGAGAACAGAGGGGTTTCACATCCTAGAACAGGTAACATTTGGTTAAACATCGCACATTGAAACACGATGTATTGGTACAAAGTGAGATGTTGCGGGGGGTGAGAAATTGTAAGACAGTAGAATTGAGAGGGCAAGGGAAGGAGTCACAGGCTCGTGCAACACAGAAGCAGGCCCTGGCGGATTTCACTTTGCAGGTAGATGGGGAAAATCATGTTGGTACTGGGTCTAAAAGAAGGCAATAGCAGAATGCCTACAAGATTGCTTCTTATAACAACATGTGGTTGTGCCCACCAAGGAAAAGGCAGTTCTGGATTGGGTATTGTATAATGAGCCATCGATAATAACATAACTGAATTCACCCTGCAGTCTGAGAGGGAGAAGCGAAAATCAGATTATCATCATTACTGTGGAGGAAGGGAAACTGCTGAGGCTTGATAAAGGAGGTGGTTGAAGTTTATTGGAGGGCAACACTGGCAGGGATGATGTCAGAAAAGCAACAGTAGGAGTTTCTGGGTGCAATCTGGATGGCCCAGGATAAAGCAATCCCAAACGCAATGTGGTTTAACGGCAGGTTGAGCTGACAAGGGAAGTCAAAGAATGCATGAAAACAAAACACAAGGCATACATAGCAAAATTGGTGTTAAGGTATAGGATTGGGAAGTTTTTACAAAGCAACGGAAGGCAAAATTAAAATGCAGTAAGGGGAGAAAAGTGAAATATGAGGGTAAGCTATCCAATCATATAAAATTGGATGCAAGGAGATTTTTTCAGATATATAAAGAGTAAAAGAGAAGTGAGAGTGGAGATTGGACCACTGAAAAATGATACTGAGAGGTCATAAAGGATGACAAAGAAATGATGGATGAACTGAAAATGTATTTGGTGTCTGTCTTCACTGCAGAAGACGGTGTGGCAGAATTTGGGAGTGTCAGGGGGCTATCACTATCTGGAATGGCATGAGGAGGTGGTACTCTACTGGATCAGAAAAAGCTGCAGAAAATTGCAAATAGCCTACTCCTTCCAGCGTGTTCTCTCCCCAACTGTGAGGACATCTTGGACAGGGAAAGCCTCAGAAAGGCAACATCCAGCATTAGGGAATCCATCACCCAGGGCATGCCCTCTTCTCATTGCTACCGTCATGGAGGAGGTACTGGAGCTTGAAGCCACACACTCATCGTTTTAGCAACAGCCTCTTCCACACCGCCCACCAACATCAGCTTTATGAATGAACCATGAACTCATGTGCTCGATCTGTTTTCTTTTTCATATTTTGGCTCTTTTTTTGCTCTACTAACTTAAATACTATGTATAAATGCATTGTATTTTACAGTGTTTAATTATTATTGTGTTGCATTGGACTGCTGCCACAATACAATGAATTTCACAATGTATGACAGTGATATTAAACCTGATTCTGATTCTGCTGTTACCAAAGAGAAGGTGCTTACATTTCTAAAAGAGGTAGCTGAAGGGTTTAAGGGGGCATTAGTAATGGTCTTTCAGAAATCACTCAATTCTGGGATAATTCAGGAGGACTGGAAATTTGCAAATATCAGAAGACAAAAAATTATAGGGCAGTTAGTATGACTTCAGTAATTGGTAAGATGTTAGTTTCATTATTAAGTATGAGATTTTGAGGAGCTTGAAGGCACATGATAGAATAGGATGTCATCTGTATAGCTTCCGTGGGGAATTCTTGCCTGACAGAGCTGTTGGAGTTTTTTGAGGAAATAACAGGCAGGATAGACAAAGGATGGTCAGAAGATGCTACTTACTTGGATTTTCAGTTGGTTTTTAACAAGGTGCTGCAAATGAGCCTGTTAAACAAAATAAGAGCACAGGAACTATATCAGCGAGATGGATGATTGGCTGATTGGCAGAAGGCATTGAGTGGAAACAAAGGGGATCTTTCTGGTTGGCTGCTGGTGACTAGTGGTGTTCCACAGCGGTTGGTATTGGGACTATTTATTTTCACATTATATTAGGGTCAGGTCACTCATCTGAGTGATACTGGTACCGTGTAACTCAGTACTACCTTTCGCATGGTCAGGTGGTCGGCGACTAAACCGGCTCCCCTACCAGTTGCCTGGTGAGGAGGGTGGCTAGACACCCTGCAGGACGAATAACAAGACCTGTCAAAGGGCGGACAAACCCTATTATAGGGTCAACGGGCATCTTGCAAACATGTGCCGTGAAGTGTGGAAAGGGCATCCCTTGCAACAAATGTTGGTCCAGCCATTCATCTTCAGAAGTTTTCTGATAACTCTGCCATAGTTGGATGCATCAGCAAGGGAGATGAGGCTGAGTACAGGGCTACGGTGGGAAACTTTGTCACATGATGTGAGCAGAATTATCTGCAGCTTAATGTGAAAAAGACTAAGGAGCTGGTGGTAGCCCTGAGGAGAGCTAAGGTACCGGTGACTCCTGTTTCCATCCAGGGGGTCAGTGTGGACATGGTGGAGGATTACAAATACCTGGGGGTACGAATTGACAATAAACTGGACTGGTCAAAGAACACTGAGGCTGTCTACAAGATGGGTCAGAGCCATCTCTATTTCCTGAGGAGACTGAGGTCCTTTAACATCTGCCAGACGATGCTGAGGATGTTCTACGAGTCTGTGGTGGCCAGTGCTAACATGTTTGCTGTTGTGTGCTGGGGCAGCAGGCTGAGGGTAGCAGACACCAACAGAATCAACAAACTCATTCGTAAGGCCAGTGATGTTGGGGATGGAACTGGACTCTCTGATGGTGGTGTCTGAAAAGAAGATGCTGTCCAAGTTGCATGCCATCTTGGACAATGTCTCCCATCCACTACATAATGTACTGGGTGGGCACAGGAGTGCATTCAGCTAGAGACTCATTCTACCGAGATGCAACACAGAGTGTCATAGGAAGTCATTCCTGCCCGTGGCCATCAAAGTTTACAACACCTCCCTTGGAGGGTTAGACACCCTGAGCCAATAGGCTGGTCCTGGACTTATTTCCATCTGGTGTAATTTACATATTATTTAATTATTTGTGGTTTTATATTGCTATATTTATACTCTATTCTTGGTTGGTGCAACTGTAACGAAACCCAATTTCCCTCGGGATCAGTAAAGTATGTCTATCTATCTATCAATCACTGCTACAGAACTTCCCCCAGCCGTCTTGGACCCCACCATGCCTCTGGATCTGGGAGGGGATGTCAAGAGGTTGGGTCTGGACCTGTGCAACCCCCTACCCACCTGAAATCCATTCACACACACGCTGTTCCTTTCTGAGAAGTGGGGTTCCACCCCACTAGCTGACTGAAAGAAACCATCATCATCCTATGGGATGGATAGCCAGAGAGAGAGATGTCAGTGTTATGGATGATAGCTTTGTGCAAAGTTTGTGGATGATACAAAGGTAAGTGGAGGGACAGGTAGCTTTGAGGAAGCAGGATGTCTGCAGAAAGACTTGGATTAGGAGGATTGACAAAGTGTCAGGTGGAACACAGTGTAGTGAATTATGTGGTCATACACTCCAGTAGAAGGAATAAAGGCATAGACTATTTTCTAAATGGAGAGAGAATTCAGAAATCAGAGAAGAAGCTTAGAACACTGGAGCTCAGAAGTGAGACCTTCTTCCCATGTAGTCCACGCCAAACCATTAATCTGCCTTGTCCAATCAAACTGCAACAGGCCTAGAGCCCTTCAAACTCCTCCCTCTCATGCACTGTACTTTACCAAATTTCTCTTGAATGTTGAAATGGAACCCACATCCAGCACTTCCATTGGCAACTCGTTCTATACTCTCGCCACGCTCTCAGTGAAGAAGATTCCACTCATGTTCCCCTTAAATATTTCAATCGCTGTTTACCTTTACCCTATCTATAACCCTCATAATTGTGTATACATTTATCAAATCTCCCTTCATTCTCCTACGCACTTGGGAATAAATTCCCAACCTTTCCAACCATATCCTATAATTCAGGGCCTCAAGTCCTGTCAACATCGTTGTAAATTTTCTCCAGTTCTAGTCTCACCCAGCTTGCATTTACCCTATCTATACCTGTCACAATTGTGTTTACCTTTATTTCCTGTTGTAAATCAGGTCTTCAACATCTGGTCTTGTAAATTTTCTCTGCATTCTTCAAATCTTATGGGTATCTTTTCTGTGAGTAGCTGAACAGAACTACTATCTACCTATATGTGACCCTATCTACCTTTGATGTTACTTTCAAGGAATTATGGATGTGTATTCCCAGTTCCCCCTGTTCTGGGACATTCCTGAATGCCACTATGTAAGTCCTACCCTGGTTTATCCTACCAAAGTGCAACACCTCAGACTTGTCTGGATTAAATTGTTTCTGACAGTTTTCAAACTATCCTTCTCTAATCAAATATTTATATATCTGGTCCCTTAGAATATTTTCCAATAACTTACCCACTGCTGATGGCAGGCTGACTGGCCTGTAATTTCCTGGTTTATTATTTGAATCTTTTTTAATGACGGGGCAACATTTGCAATCGTCCAGTTCTCTGACACTCACCTGATGCTGAGCATATTTTCAATGTCTCTGCTACGGCCCCTGCAAATTACTGCTGTAGCATTCCACAAGGTCCGAGGGAACACATTGTCAGATTCTTGGGGGTTTATACACCCTAGTTTGCTTCAAGGCAGCAAACGTCCCCTCCTCTCTAATCTGTATATAGTCCTTGCTTTGCTTCACTGTCTGTCTCCAGAGTAAATACAGATACAATATATCCATTTAAAATTTCCCCCTACGCTTTTGGCTCCATGCATAGAAGATCTTCATGAGGACCATTTTTTTTTCCTACTGTCATTTTGCTCTTAATATATCTGTAGATCCCTTTGGGATTCTCCTTCACCTTTCTGCTACAGCAACCTCATGCTTTCTTTTAGTGCTCATGATTTCCTTGTTAAGCGATCTCCAGCATTTCTTCTTCTCCTCAAATACCTAATTTTTTCCTTCCCCTACTTGCTAAGCTCCCCTTTCATCTTCTTACCCAGGACCTGAATATCTCTTGAAAACCAAGGTTCCCAAAACCTGCTATATTTACCGTTTATTTTGACAAGAACATATAAACTCTATTGTCTCAAAATTTCACTTTTGAGGTCTTCCCACTTAACAAACATGCCTTTGGCAGAAAGCAGCCTGTCCCAATGTACACTTGCCAGATCCTTTCTGATAACATCAACATTAGCCTTTCTCTGATTTAGAATATCAACCTGAGGACCAGACCAAATCTGCTCCTCAATCGTCTTGAAACTAATGGCATTATTAACCGGTTGGTGGTCTAGTGGCATCAGCACCGGACTTCGAGGCGACTTGTCCCAGATTCAAATCCAGTTTGCTTCTGTGCTATCACAACCTTGTGTTTCTTCTAACAGTCTGCGATCTCTACAAATTTACTCTAAATCCAGCTGACTATTGAGTGGTCTGTAATCCAATCCCTTTAATGTGGTCATGCATTTCTTATCCCTTTGTTCCATCCATATAGCCTCAGTAGTCAAGCTCTCCATCCTGTCCTGCTGGAACACAGCCGTGACAGTTTCCCCGACTAGTAACGCCACCACTCTCCCTTTAATCCCCCCTACTCTGTCCTGGCTAAAACAACAGAGCAGCCAGTCCTGTTCCTCCTGCAACCTATTCTCACTACAGGTTCATGATTCCACATGCTGGTCCAAACCCTGGGCTCACTTGCTGCTTCTATCATACTCCTTGCAGTGAACCCAGGACATTAACCTTTCATGCTCAACCTTTTGATACCTGACTTTGTATCTCCAACTCGATGACCAACACCACCCCCCATACAATAAATATCAATGTGCCGTTTGCTTTCCTAACTAATGCTGCCCCTTCCTGCAGTCTGAGATAAGCACCCCGTGGTGGTTCAGTGTGACTACACACTTACTTCTGTGTGTAAAAGTCTCTGAATCTTTCATAAAGTTCTCTCTCAATTCCTTCTCAGTAACAGGCCCTGAATACAGTCCATTGCCAACCTGACTGGGGGTTTACCCTGTATCTACTCTGATTAATGTGTGCTGTCCATTACAGATGATATACAGCCTCCACTCCACAATTCTGACCTATTTTAAACCTGACAACAGTAATCCTGTGGCTATTTTGTCTCCAGCACCTCTGTCCATTCCTGTTTTACTGCTCAATACTGACCCATCACTGAACCCATGGTTGTAAGAGGAAGTGATTGACTGGGAACAATAGGCTCTTCATTGCAGAGGCTCAGGTTGTTTGTTTGTTTGCTTTGCATACCTTTCCCAAACATACATCAGCTGTTGCACTGCCCAGCTCACACTTCATTGCTTCGAGAAGCCGACGCAGAAAGTAGTCGACCTGTCGCTGAGCCTGACACCGCTCATAGCAGAGAGTGAGGAGGTTGTAGGTGGTCCCATCTCCCTCCAGTCACACATCGACACCTCATCGGGAGTCACACGTGAGTAGACATCCTCACACATGCTATAGAACTTGAATTTTGTCTTGTGCTCTGTTTGCATATGTGTGTGTTGCACAGGGACAGTGTGTGGGGGTGGGGGAAGCGAGAGTGTAAATAAATTAAAGCTGATGGATCTCCTCTGTCTCACCCATCTGTGAGGTTTCAGGAAGCAATTCCTCAGCTCTGTCTAGGGTCTCAATGAGGGAGCTCTCGTCTCTGTCTGTGGGATCCCAGTGAGGGAGATCTCACCTCCATCTGTGGCATCTCAGTGAGGGAGAAAAGGAGATGAAACCTCTTACTGTGGGGTCTCAGTGAACGAGATCTCACCTTTGTCATGAAGGAGAAAAGGAGATCCACCTCTGCCTGTGGGGTCCCAGTGAGGGAGGGAGGTATCTATCCTACTATAGATCGATATCCCTTTTGATCCTCAGTTCCCATTAGTACTTACACTTTGTCCTCAGCCTCACTGTGTTGTTTCTCACTGAGTTAATTCCAGTCTTTCATTTCCAGAATGTTACCGGCTGAACTGACCATTTTGCTGCTGATCCTGGGTTCTCTGGGTGAGTAATGTGTTGTAGGGACAAACTGCCTGCTGTGTACAGTAAGAGGAAGTAGATGTTATTTATTGTTTCTGTAGCTGAGCAGAGACAGCCTATGTTTAATGGGGAAAAGTACTGCAGGACATGGGGAACATTATGAAGCCAGTTTGACACTGAAACATACAGCATTAAAGTTGGTGATCAGAAACTTCCAGATACCCGGTTCGATAAATCAATATTAGGGAATGCAGAGAGATGGGGAGGCAGAGATCTTTCAGCAGAGAATTTCAGGCGAAGACAGGAGAAAGCATGGCTGGCAATGCAGTGTTGTTCCCTTAGTAGACTCTATGAAGTATTTATTTAGTTGATGGGGTCCACTTACATTTTCACTTGTTGGTCATATTCATATAGTTAAAATGATGATTTTACCGAAACTTTTGTATTTATTTCAGAATATTCCTGTTTTTTTGACTAGAAAGTTTTTTGATCGGATTGATTCTATTATTTTATCTTTTATTTGGAATAATAAAAGACCAAGAATTAATAAATGTCACCACTTACAAAAATTGTAAAAGGATGGAGGTCTTGCTTTGCTTAATCTAAGAATGTATTATTGGGCTGTTAATATGGGATATGTCTTTTTGGTTTACTGGGTTGATAAGAGTGATTGGCCAATTTGGGTAGACCTGGAACTGAAAGTTGTAAAACAGTTTTATTTAACCTTGTTATTGGGAGCTCCTTTACCTATGCAATTAGTTAAAGTTGTTAATTTAAACCTATATCCTGTGATTAAGTATTCTTTACAAATTTGGCTCCAATTCTGCAATTTTTTTAATCTTAAAAAAATTTAAACTTTGTAGTTTAATTTACCAAAATTACTTCTGTAAGCCTTCTTTGAGTGATCCAATTTTTTTACTTTGGAAAAATAAAGGTATTAATTCTTTTTGGATTTATTTAAAGAAGATAGATTGATGTCTTTTGAACAATTAATTGATAAATATTCTCTTTCATACTCACACTATCTGCAATACCTTGAAGTAAGACATTTTTTACAAAAATATTTAAGTAATTTTCCTTACGTATTGGAAGCTGACCTGTTAGATACTATATGAGTATGAATCCTTTGATTAAGCATTCTATTAGAAGTTGTTATAATTTATTATTACAATGGGATAAGCTTTGTCTAAGATTAAACAGGATTGGGAAAAGGAACTTAATTTGACTTTTATGATGGAGGATTGGGTGCGGATTTTGAAGTTGGTTGACTCTTCTTCAATTTGTGCATTGATTTAATTTAAAACTGTACATTGTTATCATTTGACAAAGGAGAGACTTTCTAAAATCTTTTCTAATGTTGATAGTCATTGTGATAGATGTAAAACTGAGATAGCTACACTGACACATTTTTTAGTCTTGTTCTATATTGGAACAGTTCTGGAAGTCAGTTTTTCAACAATTTCTAAAGCACTTAAAATTAATTTACAACCTAATAAATTAACTGTGCTTTTTGGAATAATTCCTCAAAATATTCATGGTATTTCTGTGTCTGACCAACATGTTATTGCATTTGTTACATTGATAGCTAGGAGGGCCATTTTGTTGAAGTGGAAGGATACATCAGCTCACGCTTTGTCACAATGGTTCTCTCAAGTAATGCTATGTCTTAGTTTGGAGAAAATTAGAAGTCGAACCTTTGAACCTTTATTTGATTTTGAGAAAAGATGGGGCTCATTTGATCATTATTATCATTTGAGTTAATTGATATAATTTTTCCACAATCTAATTATAAATTTTTTAGTATATTTTCTTTTCTTGCTGGCGGTTTGATGTTTATTTTTAGAAGCTTTTTGTATGATGCATGACTCCTGGATCGTACACTTTAAGGGTTCTTTTTTTTCTCACTTTTCTGCTTAGTAGGTTTTTTTTGTTATCACAAATTTTTTTTCAATCTTTAAGATAATGTCTGTTTTGAGACATTGTAAGTGTTGTTACTTCAATGTACTCATGTTATCTTTCCTGTATAATACAACAATAAAAAGATTTAGAAGGAAAGAAAGGTAATGCAGTGATTACACTCCAAGAGGCTTGAACTAGAGGGAGTGTTAAGAGGCTGGAGGTGATTACACTGGGAGGAAGTGATGAGGCGATGTTGGGATGTGAAAGCAAAGTTGGGTTGTACGTTACTTAACCAGATTAGTGAACACAGGGATAGTTGGTGAAGGAGCCTTGGGACAATTTCAAGAGTTTGTGAAGAGCAGAGGACAGAGCGGAAGGTAGCTGAAGATGGGAATGAGAGATGGACTGACGCAGAGGCTGAGCTGGGAGACGTCACGGAGGCTGAGCTGGGTGACGTCGCGGAGTCTGAGCTGGGTGACGTCACAGAGTCTGAGCTGGGTGACGTCGCGGAGTCTGAGCTGGGTGACGTCACAGAGTCTGAGCTGGGTGACGTCACAGAGGCGGAGCTGGACGACGTCACGGAGGCCACAGAGTCTGAGCTGGGTGACGTCGCGGAGGCTGAGCTGGGTGACGTCGCGGAGGCTGAGCTGGGTGACGTCACAGAGGCTGAGCTGGGTGACGTCACAGAGGCTGAGCTGGGTGACGTCACAGGGGCTGAGCTGGGTGACGTCGCAGAGGCGGAGCTGGGTGACGTCGCAGAGGCTGAGCTGGGTGACGTCACAGAGGCGGAGCTGGGTGACGTCACAGAGGCGGAGCTGGGAGACGTCACAGAGGCTGAGCTGGGTGACGTCACGGAGGCTGAGCTGGGTGACGTCACGGAGGCGGAGCTGGGAGACGTCACAGAGGCTGAGCTGGGTGACGTCACAGGGGCTGAGCTGGGTGACGTCGCGGAGGCTGAGCTGGGTGACGTCGCGGAGGCTGAGCTGGGTGACGTCACAGGGGCTGAGCTGGGTGATGTCGCGGAGGCTGAGCTGGGTGACGTCACAGAGGCGGAGCTGGGAGACGTCACAGAGGCTGAGCTGGGTGACGTCACAGAGGCTGAGCTGGGTGACGTCACAGGGGCTGAGCTGGGTGACGTCAGGGAGGCGGAGCTGGGTGACGTCGCGGAGGCTGAGCTGGGTGACGTCACAGGGGCTGAGCTGGGTGACGTCGCGGAGGCTGAGCTGGGTGACGTCGCGGAGGCTGAGCTGGGTGACGTCACGGAGGCGGGGCTGGGTGACTTCACAGAGTCTGAGCTGGGTGATGTCACAGAGGCGGGGCTGGGTGACGTCACGGAGGCGGGGCTGGGTGACGTCACAGAGTCTGAGCTGGGAGACGTCGCGGAGGCTGAGCTGGGTGATGCCACAGAGGCGGAGCTGGGTGACGTCACAGTCTGAGCTGGGTAGTGTCACAGAGTCTGAGCTGGGTGACGTCGCGGAGGCTGAGCTGGGTGACGTCGCGGAGGCTGAGCTGGGTGACATCACAGGCTGAGCTGGGTGACGTCACGGAGGCTGAGCTGGGTGACGTCACGGAGGCTCAGCTGGGTGATATCACAGGCTGAGCTGGGTGATGTCACCGAGGCGATTGTCATGGTGGGGAGAGGTGCGACTGGAGCCACATCTGTGACTGCAGCAGACCCGCTGGCTGAGGGAGAAGCCCCAGGAAGGGAGGTACCTGTGCTCCTGGGCAAGGCTTGAGGAAAGACCAAGGGCAGTTCCAGTGACTCAGTTCAAACCTGACCTTCATGGAGTTTGCACGGTCTCCCTGTGACCATGTGGACTCTGAAAGGTTCTCTTGTTTCCCTCTCATGCCAGAGATGTTCACGTTTGGTTCAGAGTGAGGCAACATCTGTGGACAGGAATAAAGAGTCGATGTTTCAGTTCAGGACTCTTTATCAGGAATGCAGGTTTGAATGGTTAACTGGCCACTGTAAATAGTTCTTTGTGTGGTGGTGGGTTAGATCCTGGGGAAGGTGTTGGGTACATCTGGATGATAAAAGTTGAATAGTGCTGGACTGGGGTAAGTTGGTGTTTGATGATCAGTGTTCACTCTGTGAGCTGAAGATCCACTTTCTGTGCAGGATATCCTGTATAAAAGCTGGAGCTTGATTGGTGAGATTCAGACAGGTTCTTGCCATTAGTCCAGGGGCATCCCTGCCCAAGTCTCTTTCAACCTGATGCATGAACATTGATTTCTCCTTCAAGTATTTTATTTCCTTCCCCTCCCTTTTCCTTTTCTTCTATTCCCCATTCTGGCCTGTTACCTCCTTTCATCACCTGCCGATCACCACCCCCTGCTGCCTCTCCTTCACTTTCTCCCATGATCCCTTCTCCTTTCCTATCAGGCTCCTTCTTCTCCAGCCCATTCCCTTTTCCACCCGCATGGCTTGACCTATCATCTGCTAGCTAGTCCTAACTTCCCTCCCCAACCCCAGCCCCACCTTTTCTATTCTGGCATCTTCCTTTCCAGCCCTGAAGAAGAGTTTCAGTTCTAATAGTTGACTGTTTATTCATCTCCATTGATGCTGCCTGACCTGCTGAGCTCCTTGAGCATTATGCATGTGTTGTTCTTGCAATCAGTGTCACTTTATACACCCAGCATCCACTTTATTGGGTACAGAGTGTATCTCATAAAGTGGAGATGGGAGTGGAACCCAGTGTGGCCTTCTGCTGCTGTAGTCCAAACACTTCTAGGTTCGACATGTTGAGAGATGCTTTTCTGCACACTGCTGTTGTGACATGTAGTTATATGAGTTACTGTCCCCTGCTTGTCAGCTTGAACCTATCTGACCATTCTGTGGCCACTTTCATCACCAAGGCACTTTCACCGACAGAACTGCTCCTCACTGAACATTTTCTGTTTTTGTTTTTGCATGATTCTCTGTAAACCCTAGAGACTGATGTGTGTTATATCCCAGCTGTTTCTGAGAGTCTCAAACTATCCCCTCTGGCACCAATAATTCCGTGATCAAAGTCACTTTGATCGCATTTCTTGCCATTCTGATGTTTGGTCTGAACAACAGCTGAGCCTCTTGACTCTGCTTTTATGTATTGAGCTGCTGCTACATGATTAGCTAATTAAATATTTGAATTAATGGGAACAACAGGAATTCTGCAGATGCTGGAAATTCAAGCAACACACATCAAAGTTGCTGGTGAACGCAGCAGGCCAAGCAGCATCTATAGGAAGAGGCGCAGTCGACGTTTCAGGCCGAGACTAATGGGTTAGTGATCCTAGCTCATTTTTCTAAACTCCAGCTAGAAAAACCCAGAGACATCAAATGCTCCTAATACTTTAACCCATTCATTCCCAGAATAAATCTTGGGAACTTCCTCTGGATCGTCTCCCACACCAGCATATCCTTTCTTAAATAAGGTGCCCAAGACAGCTCACAATCTTCCAAGGTTGGCCAAGCCTCCATATCACATCCTTGTTCATATATTCTAGCCTTCTTGAAAAAGAATGGTAACAGTTCATTTGCCTTCCTTACCACCAACTCAGCATGCAAGGTAACGGTTAGAGAATCCTGCACAAGGACTCACAAGTCCATTTGCACCTCTCATATTTTTTTTAAATTTTCTCCCTGCTCATAAAATTGACTATGCCTTTATTTCTTCTACCAAAGTGAATGAGCATACACTTCCCCACATTATTCTATCTGCCACTTCTTTGTCCATTCCCCCAATGTGTGTAAGTCCTCCTGCAGGCTCCCTGCTTTCTCAGCATTACCTGTCCTCCACATAGCTTTCTATTCTCTGAAAACTTAGCCACAACGCCATCAGTTCCATCATCCAAGTCATGGCCATATAATGTAAAAAGAAATGGTCCCAAAACTGACCCTTGTGGAACATCACTAGTCATCAGCAGCCAGTCAAAAAGGTGCTGTTTATTCCATTTATTTTGCCTGCTTCAAGTCAGCCAATATTCTATCCACATTAGTATCTTTCCTGTAATGCCATGGGCCCTTATCTTGTTAAGCAGCTTCATGTATGGCAGCTTGTCAAAAACCTCAGATAAAACAAGTAAACAACATCCACACTGTCTATACTGCCTACTGTTTCCTCAAAGAAGTCCATCAAATTTACCTGGCAAGGTTTCCCCTGACAGAAACCATGCTGACTTTGGCCTACTTTATCATATGCATCCAACATCTTCCCAACCACTGAAGTCAGGCTAACTGGCCTTTGATTTCCTTTGTTTTGACTCCTTCCCTTCTTAATGAGCAGATAGACATCTGCAACTTTCCATTGCTCCAGAAACGTTCCAGAATCTAGTGATTCTTGAAAAATCAATCGTAATTCCTCCACAATCTCTCACTTGCCTCGTTCAGAACCCTATAGTTTAGCCATCTGGTCCAGGTGACTGATCTACCTGCAAACCTTTTCAGCTTCCCAAGCACCTTTTCCATAGTAATGGCAACTCTCTTCCCTCCCCTGACACTCTTAAAGTTCTGATGCAAAATACTCATTGAATTCATCCATCATTTCTTTGTGCTGCATTATTACCTCTCTGGTGTTGTTTTCCAGTGGTCCAATATCCATTCTTCCTTCTCTTTTCTCTTTATATATCTGACAAACTCTCTTGGTTTGCTCTTTGATGTTATAGTCAAGCTTACCTTCATATTTCATCTTTGCTCTCATTTTTTTCAGTTGACTTCTGTTGATTTTTGAAATTTTCCCAATCCTTGACCTTTCAACTAATGTTTGCTCTATTATATGCCCTCTCTTTTGCTTTAATGCTGTCTTTAACTTCCCTTGTCAGCCACGGTTGCCTTATTGTCCCTTTAGAATATCTCTTCATCTTTAGGATGTATATATACTGTGCCTTCCCGAATTGCCCCCAGAAACACGTTCCCTGTATGGCCACATAGTTTCTTCCTGGTTCTCCTCTTTCCTCCAACATCACAAAGACTTGTAGTAATGGAGTTGTGTGGGGGATAGCAAAGGCTGAATGATCAGTGAATACTACATAAAAACAGGTCATCGTTCTGTCCCTCAGTTGCAGCCTCCATCACTGGTGATCCGTGTGTGAATCACACCATCCTGGATCAGCCCTGGAGGAGCTCGAATTGCTCTGAAACTCGGTGCAGTGGTCAGTGGATGGATGATGGAGACCTTACGGAAGGATGGTACAGATTTAGCAGGTGAGGTTCGTGAGGCTCAGCAGCTTCTGCTGCTACTTGCATCCCCTGGGTTCCCAGTCTCATCCTAATGGGATGGTGCCAGTGAATTCTCCATCTTCTTCCTGGCTGTTTCTATATACTATATTGTGAGGTAGCAATATAAATTGCCCTCTAGATTCCCTAGCCAAAGCAAATGTATCAGTTGGCAGGGTAGATGTACCCAAGGAGGTGTAAGGAGGTCCTTCCCTCTGCTAGCCTGCAGGTCACCCTTGGCCAAGGTGTCCCACCTGCTTAGACCTCACCACGTCCCCCCCACCGCCCCCACCACTGATCTGGGACACATGAAGCTAGTGGAGCAGATAGTGGATGGTTATATAGCAGTTGGTGCATATCCCAGGTCCTGTTTTTGTGACCACTGATGCCAGCAGGCAATCTCTGAAGAGTATGGATATGGCTGGGGTCACCATCTTGTAAAGATACTGCCCAGTAGAAGGGAATGGCAAATCACTTCTGCAGAAAAGTTTGTGAAGAGCAATTGTGGAATGACCTTGATCGGCCATGGTCATATGACACAGCGCATTATAATAAAAAATGTAAATGAGTCAGTTGTGTTTTGTAGGTATTTGTTGGTTAGAGGAGGTGGTGAATGGTACTGAAAGGATCACTTTCCAAGGGTACAGTCTGAACCTGATGGGCTGAATGGTTTCCTTCTGCATTTAGACTGTATATGATGAGTGTAAAATGTGATAGAATGAGTCGGGCAGAGAAGCGAGGAATGTCACTTCTTTTGGGGGGGGCAGTGTGTGGGGGCAGGGAAGAGGAAACTCCCTCACTCATCTTTGAGGAAATGGTTATTTGCACAGGAATTTGGAAGGGGCAGAGGACAAATAGAGTTTCCTGTGATCTGACCAGAGCTGGGCAGTGTGTGGATATAATAGACCACAGTTCCTGGTCTGGGACTGACTCTCTGATCATTGTTTCAGTCATGGCAATGTGAAGATCCCCGAGACTACGGTTCCATTCTTTCACTGCTCTGCATGGAGTCCAGGCTGGTTAAAAGGTAGGTTTACAAGAATTTACCACAGTTATTATTGAGTAGGGTAAGATTGACAATCTCAGTCTCTTATGACCTGGAGGGCTATGTTGGTTGGAGTCAGGGCTTTAATTGGCTGCAGTAGGGTAATCAGTAGAGTTCACGGAGGGGTTTCCTCACAGTTACTCAGTCTCCACTCCAGTTGTGGATCTTTATGGAGTCCAGAGGAGGGGCGGCTTTGCAGGAGTGTTGTGGATCAACCTTCTTGACCCTCTTACAGATTGAATATAGCACCACTTCATTCAAAGTTCTTCTTTCATTAAAAATTCTCTTTTGCCCTTCACGACGATGGTGTTTAGGCCAGCAATGAAAGCCCTCCATTGCCCAATTCCATTCCGATATCCTGTGATCTTATGGACAGGATTTCACAGCCTTTTTCTATGCCACGGATCCCTCTCATTAAGACCATAGGAGCAGAATTAAGCCATTCGGCCCATGGAGTTCACTCCACCATTCAATCATGGCTGATCCATTTTCCCCTCCTCTGCCCCACTCCCCGGCCTTCTCCCCGTAACATCTGATGCCATGGCTAGTCAAGAATCTTGCAAGCTCCACCTTAAATACATCCAATGTCCTGACCTACACGGCTGCCTGAGGGGGGTCTATGGCCCTCAGGTTGGGAGCCCCTGTCCGAGGACATTACCAGCATGAAGTGACCTCAGGGTACATGGATTGAGGGGAGTGGAATGTGAACTTTTGACTGAGAATGGAACGGTCCTTGGGTTGTGAACCACAGTGCTTTGGCAGGTACTGACATCATTCCCGGCTGTACCATGGGAGCAGATTCATTTTATCGTGATTGTAACCCTTATTCCAGGTCCCCATCCCGATGTGGGAGTGGGTTCATTTTACGGTGTTTATAAACCTCATTCCAGGTTCCCATCCCGATGTGGGAGATGGCGAAGTGACCCGCACTATCTGTTTCAACTGGGTTAAAGACAACCCGCAGAGAAAGACTTGCACCAAGCAAATGGACATCAGGATCAAAAATTGCACAGCTTACTTTGTGTACGAGTTGAAGCCGACACCTGGTTTATACAGTGTGTATTGTACAGGTATGTCTGTCTTCATATCGGCTCTGTACATCTGTGTGTCTGTGTGAAACAGTGAATTACTGGGCCATCCAAATCTTTCAACAGCCAGAGTGGCCTGAATTTTCCAATTAGCCATCAGTGATCAGCTCACTTAGTTTTCCCTGACCTCCAGAATGAAACAAGATGCTGTGTCTGAACTCAATGCCTTGACCAATAAAAACAGGCATTCCATAAGCCACCTCAACCACATTATCGACCTGTGTAGCCAGTTTCAAGGAGGTACGAACCAAGATCCCAAGATCCCTCTGCTCAGCAACAATGCTGAGGACCTTGCCCTTAACAGTGTACTGTCTCTTTCCTTTTTCAGTTTGTCTGAAAGCTTCAGGTATTGAAACTTCGTGAAAATTTAAATGAAGCTGAGTTACAGCAGTTTTATTGAACTGTGTTGAACACAGTAAAGCACACCAAGCACTCCAGCAGAAAACATCAATGAAGAATGACTATTAAGAGGCTGGGAATTTATCCTGATATCTGTGTACACTAACAGCTAAACTAGGAGAGGGTGGCTATTCCCTGCAGGGCTTTCCACATTGAAATACAAAACCTGAATGCAGGTCTTTTTTTCTGGTGTGGAAGATGATTGTCAGAGTCAACACACAGAATGGGAGCTGAAACAGAGGCTGTTCTTTGAGTTTAGTGGACACCATAAGACTGTAAGATATAGGAGGACAAATAGGCCATTTGTCCCATCGAGTCTGCTCTGCCATTTCAACATGGCTGATCCATTTCACTCTCAGCTCCAATCTCCAGCCTTCAGGTCCATAATCTATCAACCTCTGCCTTAAATATACCCAATGACTTGGCCTCCACACCCTACTGTGCCAATGAATTGCACCTCTGGCTAAAGAAATTCCTCCTCATCTCCATTCTAAATGGACATATTGTATTTGTAGTTATTTTATTTCTTACATCCAAGGGACTAAACACCTTTATGTTGCATCTTCAGCGCAATGTACAAGCTATAAAGAAGGGAAATGTGGGAGGATATTGCCCAACAATAGCATTGCGTATTTCAAACAAGAGAAAATCTGCAGATGCCAGAAGTCTAAGGACCACACACAAAATGCTGGAGGAACTCAGTGGGTCAGGCAGCATCTGTGGAAAAGAGTACAGTCGACATTTCAGGCTGACACCCTTTAACAGGACTGGAGAAAAATAGATAAGTAGATTTAAAAAGTGGGTGGAGGGGAGAGAGATAAACACAAGGTCATAAGGGGAGTGATGAAGGAAAGAGCTGGGAACTTGATAGATGGAAGAGTTACACGGCTGGAGAAGTGGGAGTCTAACAGGAGAGAACAGAAGGCCATGGAAGAATGAAAAGAGGAGAAGCATCAGAGGGAGGTGATGAGCAGGCAAGGAGAGAGGGAAAAGGGGATGGGGAAAACATCGACTGTACTTTGTTTCCATAGACGTTGCCCAGCCTGCTTAGTTCCTCCAGCCTTTTGTGAGGATTGTATACCTAAACGTTGTGTATACATGTATGTACATTCAGATCAATGTACGGTCAGATATACAATCAGATCAATGTGCTGATGGCATGGTGTAAAAAGCTGTCCCGGAGCCTGTTGGTCCTGGCCTTAATGCTATGGTACCGTTTGCCAAATGGCTATTCTGAGGCTGTGCCCTCTGTTCTAGACTCCCCCACCACTGAACACATCCACTGAGACAGGGGCTATGGTGATATCACTGGCAGTGTTTATCTCTGCTTTATTTTACTGTTTCAGGACTGATTTTTAAAATCTCTTATTTGTGGGGTGGTAGATCGTCAAGGTGCATTTGAACACTAATTATGTTGATGAGTTATAGATGATTGTTGCAGGGACACCAGCCTTTCGGTCCATTAAGAATGTGCTGACCCATTCTCATCAACGCTGCATAGATTACAGTTTGCTCTCCCCACATGCACGTCACTCGACCATATACCAGAGCAGTATATGGTGGCGTTTTAATCTACATATTTAAAAAAAAAGCACCAGGTGAAATGTGGTTACAAGCAGAAGGTGGCAAATATCATTCACTGAGGGATGACCGGGTTTAAAATTGGTTCATTAGCCTTCCCAAGGGGAAGGGAAGAAATGGGAGGTCTAAGTGCTGAGGTGAAAGGGAGGTGGTGATAATGACAATCATGTGCGATTAACAGCCCGCTAACAATGGATAGCACAACACTTTACAGTACCTTTAACCCAGGTTGAGCAAGGTTCACCAGAATGATTCCAGGAATGAAGGGGTTAACATACGAGGAGCATTTGGCAGCTTTGGGCCTGTTGTCACTGGAATTTAGAAGACTGCAGGGGAATCTCAATAAAACCTGCCGAGTGTTGAAAGGACCAGATAGGGTGGATGTGGAGAGGATGTTTCCTCCGTGGATGCATCCAGATCTAGAGGGCACAGTTCAAAATTGAGAACAGAAGTAAGGAGGATTTTTTTAGCCAGACAATGGTGGATCTGAAGAATGCTGTGCCACAGACTGCAGAAGTTGATAGTTTCCTAATTGATCAGGGCGTCAAAGGATATGGTGAGAGGAGCTCCGGGATGCAACGGCAGAGCAGACTTGATGGGCTGAATGGCCTGATTCTGCTCCTGTATCTTATGGTCTTATGTTGCCTGCAAGGAGTTTGTACGTTCTCCCTGTGACAGCATGGGTTTCCTTGGGTGCTCCAGATTCCTCCCACGGTCCAAAGATGTACCGATTGGTCATTGTAAATTGTCCCACAGTTGGGATCGGGTTAAATTGAGAGATTCTGGCCGATGCAGAACGAAGGGCTGGAAGGGCCTGTCGACACTGTATCAAAAAAATAAAAATGGAAACATAAATAAATAAAATGTTTTCGTGATATCATTCTGGAGAAACATTTTTATCATTTCTTAATGCATGCATTACTAAATGACAATAAAAGGGGAACTGCGGGTCCTCATAATCATAAAATCTGAGAATAGCAGAGAGGCACTGGAATGGTGGTACTGAATGGAGGAGAGACAGAGAAGAGTAGCAGAGCGATGGACAGGATTGAGGAGAGGTTGCAGGAGTGTGGCAGGGAACAGAGGTGGGCTGATGGGTGAGAGGAAGAGTGTGGATGGCACTTGTTACAGGGGAGAGAGTGCTGGGCGAGAGTGTAGCTGGGAATGAGGATAACACTGGGGAATGGTGGTGGGAAGTGGTGACGTGGTCCTCAGGACTTTGATCAGCATCAGAGCACAGAATGTAGGCGACCATTTCAGCAGAAATTGATGATGGGGCTTCCTGCATTACCACAACTCTGAGTGCAGTTGACTAACGTTCTCCAGTACACCCAGGGAAGTGGGCTGGGTGAATAAGATGTTGTGTGATATCAGGTGACCCTAAAAAACTAATCATTGCCACCCTGTCCCTCAGTTACAGGTTCCGCACTGGGTGATCCGTGTGTAAACTACAGCATCTTGGATCAGTCCTGGAGGAGAATGAATTCTCCCAGCACGAGTGGAGAATGTATGTCCGACAAAAGTCTTGAGCAAGGATGGTACAGATTCAGCAGGTAATGAGGGAATAATGACTTCAAACCCAGCATGAAGGGAGATTGAAGGGTGTGGGAAGGGGAATTGCTGGAAGACCAGATTGTCGGTCGTCACAATGGGGCAGCGGGCAACTGTAGGGATAAGAGGGCTGACACATTCTGCACAGTGAGTGAGTGACCTGGAGGGAGAAATGGAAAATAGGGATGGAGAATTAAAAAAGAAAATTAGATGGCATGGGGGAAGGTTGAAAGCAGACAGGGTGAGGATAGGGTTCAATTCTCAAAGTGAATACTCTGCCTCATTCCATTCTCCAATTGTTATTTCAGTTCTGGCAGATGGAAACTCCCCGAGACAGCAGTTCCACAAGGTTGTTGCTGCAGGAAGAGACAAGGCTGGTTGGAAGGTAAGCTCGGAGTTCACAACAGTAGGGCTTAGTTTTCCTGAGAGGAGGGTCAGAGTGATGACCCAGATCTCTGCACAAGACCCTAAGCAAGGACACTGATCTCCACGTCTCTGAAAGATGCATCCCACAGTCACTCAAACCATACACTAGTTTTGAATCCTCATGGAGTCTGACAGTGGAGTGCCACCTTCCTGTTCTTCTCTGGCAGTGGTGTTGTGGGTCTGCCTGCTGACCACCCTGAGGCTACGGACTGGAACAACTGGGTTCCTGATTCAGCTGTGGATTCACTTTTGTAAACTTCAGTTCAGAAAGCCATCTTCTTACTTTTATTGTTTGTAAAATCGGATTGTTGACGATCTTTTTTAAAAAAACTGGTTCTATAGTTTTTTCTATTATTTGGGATTGGCTGTAGGGAGACAAATCTCACAGTTGTCTATAGTATGCATATTTTGCTATTAAATGTACTTTGACCTTTGAGCTTTAACATCGCTCCAGATCACACCCAGGAAAGATTTTGTATCTCCATTGCTTGCCGTGGAGGAGCAGTTCCCAAACAGCCCGGCCTGTCTCAGGGCACCCAGAGATCATGAACTAATAGAGTTACTGAAAGTGATGCTGTTTCTATTTCAAATTGTGTAAATTCAGCTTTTCATTGCTGATTATCTGTCTTTAATTTGTGCTTTCTTAATCTTAGTGTTCCAATTTGTTTTTGTTAAATTTATATTTGAATTGTTTGAATTTTAAGATTAGATGTAAAATGTTTTCTCAAGTACAGAAACACGTATATTTATAATATTTGCAGTAAGTATGGTCAGGGTATGTTGTAAGTAAAAATAGAATAAAAATTTATTTCTTTACTTTGTGATAAGTGGAGGTCCCTCACATTTCAAATCTGCACTGGAGAATCATTGAGAGGTTGTAAAGAAGTTTAAGTCCCTCAATATTGAGTAGTACCAGAACTTTATTGTTGTCCTTCACCACAATATGGTTTCAAGACCAGTGAATGTCTCTGAGTATCAGTGAATCTCGATAGTCTTTGAGTTTCTTATCTGGTTAGCCTGGGTAGTGGCTTTGTCGCTGTTTACTCCTCAATCACACTTCATTTACTTATGCACACCACTGTTCTGAAGTTCGAACACAGAAATACCATTTCTGTATGGAAATTGACTAGTGGTTACAGATATTGACCAATTGGTAACATTGTGTTTGATCAAACCCCTATTTGCATGATGAATCTCGAATCGCACAACAATAATACTGATACTAATCATCAATATAACCAATACATTAAAAAAAAAGGCGTCTGTAAGTCTTGCGAGACCATGGATCTGCACCTGGAAAGTCTTCGCTCTCCAGGGTGCAGGACTAGGTAAGGTTGTATGGAAGACCGGCAGTTGCCCATGCTGCAAGTCTCTCCTCTCCACGACACTGATCTTGTCCAAGGGAAGGGCATTAGGACCCATACAGCTTGGCATCAGTGTCATCGCACAGCAATGTGTGATTAAGTGCCTTGCTCAAGGACACAACACGCTGCCTGGGCTGGGGCTCGAATTCACGACCTTCAGATTGCTAGTCGAATGCCTTAACGACTTGGCCACGTGCCCACCCATAAAAGACCCATGATACTCAGAATTAATATACAGTAACTGTTACCCTAGAATCCTTCATTTGCATTCTTGTAATGACAAATGGCTCCAGTCCCCTGCTCTGCCAAGTGAAGCTACGCTCTTCAAAGACTTCTCTTCAAAGACTCATCTTGCTCTATCCCACTTTATCCTCCGTTGGCTCTACACTTTAACTTCCTTAATTGCTCCCTCTTTCACCATTCACCCATTGCTGTTTTCCTCTCTCATCTCAACTCCTTACCTGCCCATTACCTTCTGGTGCTCCTCCCCCTTCCCTTTCTTCAATGGGCTTCTGCCCTCTCCTGTCAGATTCCCCTTTCTCCAGCCCTTTATCTCTTTAAGCAATCAACTTCCCAGCTCCTTACTTCAACCCTCCCCCTCTCCCGGTTTTACCGATCACCTACCACCTTGTACTTCTTCCTCCCTTCCCCCACCTTACTGTCCTGTCTTCTCATCTTTCATTTCCCCAGTCCTGATGAAAATTCTCGGCCTGAATCACTTACGCTTTTCCATAGATGCTGCCTGGGCTGCTGAGTTTCTCCAGCATTTTCTGCACGTTGCATAAACTACCTTTGCCTGAACACAACCTTAACCCTTGTCTTGCTGCATCTTCCAAAACTTCCCTGACCGCCAGGGTAAACCTGGAGAACTACAAGGCCTTAGCAGCTGGAGCCAACTGTAGAGGGTGAACTGATCATGTTTATTTTGGTATTATGGTTAACTGCAATAAGTGTTGAACGTGTGAGCATCTCTCTGTGAAACAATGTTTTGTTTGAAATGTGATCATTTGGCCTGGTGGTGCATCTTCACCAGCTGTCTCTTGTGCATCAGGGGTGATGCTGGAGTTTCTAGTCCAGGCCCTGGGCCCACAGGCTCTCACCAGCAGGGGCTTGTCTCAGAGACCTGGATCTGTAGCAGCGAGTTTGGATTGCAGGGTGGGGTGGTAACAGTTTGCTATTGACAGAGGCCAGAGCAGATCATGGGTGAATCTGAAACACTGCATTAAAATGGTCCACATTCACATTTCCGATGGGGCTGGGCACAATTTACTATGTTTGCCATCTGGTAAGATGGCAGCACACACAGATGCAGAGCCAATAAAATCTGTCTTTTTTAAAACATCTTTTCTTTCATTCACAAGCTGGACATTAAGAATTTCTTCAAGTACTGCAGGTCTACTCCATCAGCGTGTTGCTCCTTGGTGGAGGAACTAGACTTGTCGGGGTCCGTGTTGCCGTTAGAGTTGGTTTGCGAAGGTGTTGTGCAGTCTGACAGAATGTGATAGAGTTTTACTTGTTTCTCCTATGATCGCAAGGCCCTGTTGGACATTGGTAATATGGAATGCTGGATGTCTGGTTCACTGGTTTATTGGTGGGATCAACTGTAGTGAGGACCGGGCATCATGCTGTGGTGTCGCCTGTTTGCAGCCGTCCAGGAGAGAGACATTGGAGTCAGTGCCGGAGACGGTGTGACGTTGCAGCCATGTTGGCATCGGTGCTGCCCTCTAGTGACCACTCAGTGGAAGATGAGCTGGATTGGGTTCGACTGCATATTGCTGTGGACTTGCTCTTGCCAACACATTCATGGGCTCGGGGAATTGGGCTATATTATATTATTGAGTGATTGTATGTTTAACTGCTATCTGATATATATGTTATATGTGCCTTGTGCTGTGTATTACTGTTGTTTTTTTCACATTGGCCATGGAGTAACATTGTTTTTTTTGGCTGTATTCATGGATGGTTGAATAATAATTAAACTTGTATTAACCTTATTCCAGGTTCCCATCCCGCTGTGGCAGAGGGGGAGGTGATGAGAAGGGTTTGCTTCACCGAGAATGGAAACACAAATCCTGAATCTGTTGTGAGTGGACAGGGCACGAGTCAAAACAGCAATGCTTGTCTGGACATTAAGATCAAAAATTGCATTGGCTACTTTGTGTATCTGCTGAAGCCAACACCTAGTAATCACACGGTGTACTGCACAGGTATGTCACTGTTCTCATTCACACAGAGGTGTAAGGGGTGAGGGGAAATTCTGTGATATCCTGAGTTATCAGTACCCGTAATGGACTCTGCCCCATACATCCCTCTGAAGCAAACTGCCCAGCATGTACAGTTTCAAAGTTGCTGGTGAACGCAGCAGGCCAGGCAGCATCTCTAGGAAGAGGTACAGTCGACGTTTCAGGCCGAGACCCTTCATCAGGCCTAACTGAAGGATGAGCTAGTAAGAGGTTTGAAAGTGGGAGGGGGAGGGGGAGATCCAAAATGATAGGAGAAGACAGGAGGGGGAGGGATGGAGCCAAGAGCTGGACAGGTGATAGGCAAAGGGGATATGAGAGGATCATGGGACAGGAGGTCTGCGGAGAAAGACAAAGGGGAGGGGGGAACCCAGAGGATGGGCAAGGGACAGAGGGAGAAAAAGGAGAGTGAGAGAAAGAATGTGCATAAAAATAAATAACAGATGGGGTACGAGGGGGAGGTGGGGCATTAGCGGAAGTTAGAGAAGTCGATGTTCATGCCATCAGGTTGGAGGCTATCCAGACGGAATATAACAGATAGTACAGCACAGTACAGGCCCTTCGGCCCACAATGTTGTGCTGACCCTCAAACCCTGCCTCCCATATAAGCCCCCACCTTAGATTCCTCCATACACCTGTCTAGTAGTCTCTTAAACTTCACTAGTGTATCTGCCTCCACCACTGACTCAGGCAGTGCATTCCACGCACCAACCACTCTCTGAGTAAAAAACCTTCCTCTAATATCCTCCTTGAACTTCCCACCCCTTACCTTAAAGCCATGTCCTCTTGTATTGAGCAGTGGTGCCCCGGTGATGAGGTGCCTGCTATCCACTCTATCTATTCCTCTTATTATCTTGTACACCTCTATCATGTCTCCTCTCATCCTCCTGCTCTCCAAAGAGTAAAGCCCTAGCTCCCTTAATCTCTGATCATAATGCATACTTTCTAAACCAGGCAGCATCCTGGTAAATCTCCTCTGTACCCTTTCCAATGCTTCCACATCCTTCCTATAGTGAGGTAACCAGAACTGGACACAATACTCCAAGTGTGGCCTAACCAGAGTTTTATAGAGCTGCATCATTACATCGCGACTCTTAAACTCTATCCCTCGACTTATGAAAGCTAACACCCCATAAGCTTTCTTAACTACCCTATCCACCTGTGAGGCAACTTTCAGGGATCTGTGGACATGTACCCCGAGATCCCTCTGCTCCTCCACACTACCAAGTATCCTGCCATTTACTTTGTACTCTGCCTTGGAGTTTGTCCTTCCAAAGTGTACCACCTCACACTTCTCCGGGTTGGACTCCATCTGTCACTTCTCAGCCCACTTCTGCATCCTATCAATGTCTCTCTGCAATCTTTGATAATCCTCTACACTATCTACAACACCACCAACCTTTGTGTCGTCTGTTTACTTGCCAACCCACCCTTCTACCCCCTACATCCAGGTCGTTAATAAAAATCACGAACAGTAGAGGTTCCAGAACAGATCCTTATGGGACACCACTAGTCACAATCCTCCAATCTGAATGTACTCCCTCCACCACGACCCTCTGCCTTCGGCAGGCAAGCCAATTCTGAATCCACCTGGCCAAACTTCCCTGGATCCCATGCCTTCTAACTTTCTGAATAAGCCTACCATATGGAACCTTGTCAAATGCCTTACTAAAATCCACATAGATCACATCCACTGCACTACCCTCATCTATATGCCTGGTCACCTCCTCAAAGAACTCTATCAGGCTTGTTAGACACGATCTGCCCTTCACAAAGCCATGCTGACTGTCCCTGATCAGACCATGATTCTCTAAATGCCTATAGATCCTATCTCTAAGAATCTTTTCCTACAGCTTTCCCACCACAGACGTAAGGCTCACTGGTCTATAATTACACAGACTATCCCTGCTACCTTTTTTGAACAAGGGAACAACATTCGCCTCCCTCCAATCCTCCAGTACCATTCCTGTGGACAACGAGGACATAAAGATCCTAGCCAGAGGCTCAGCAATCTCTTCTCTCGCCTCGTGGAGCAGCCTGGGGAATATTCCGTCAGGCCCCGGGGACTTATCTGTCCTAATGTATTTTAACAACTGCAACACCACCTTTCCCTTAATATCAGCATGCTCCAGAACATCAACCTCCCTCATATTGTCCTCACCATCATCAATTTCCCTCTCATTGATGAATACTGAAGAGAAGTATTTATTGAGGACCTCGCTCACTTCCACAGCCTCCAGGCACATCTTCCCACCTTTATCTCTAATCGGTCCTACCTTCACTCCTGTCATCCTTTTTTCTTCACATAATTGAAGAATGCCTTGGGGTTTTCCTTTACCCTACTCGCCAAGACCTTCTCATGCCCGCTTCTTTCTCTTCTCAGCCCCTTATTAAGCTCCTTTCTTGCTTCCCTATATTCCTCAATAGACCCATCTGATCCTTGCTTCCTAAACCTCATGTATGCTGCCTTCTTCCTCCTGACTAGATCTTCCACCTCACTTGTCACCCATGGTTCCTTCACCCTACCATTCTTTATCTTCCTCACCGGGACAAATTTATCCCTTACATCCCGCAAGAGATCTCTAAACCACATGTCCATAGTACATTTCCCTGCAAAAACATCATCCCAATTCACACCCGCAAGTTCTAGCCTTCTCGCCTCATAATTTGCCTTTCCCCAATTAAAAACTTTCCTGTCCTCTCTGATTCTATCCTTTTCCATGATAATTATAAAGACCAGGGAGCGGTGGTCACTGTCCCCCAGATGCTCACCCACTGAGAGATCTGTGACCTGACCCGGTTCATCAACTAGTACTAGATCTAGTATGGCATTCCCCCTGGTCGGCCTGTCCACATACTGTGACAGGAATCCATCCTGGACACACTTAACAAATTCTGCCGCATCTAAGCCCTTGGAACTAATCAGGTGCCAATCAATATTAGGGAAGTTAAAGTCACCCATGATAACAACCCTGTTATTTTTGGAATATAAGGTGTTGTTCCTCCAACCTGAGTGTGGCTTCATCGTTACAGTAGAGGAAGCCGTGGATAGACATGTCAGAATGGGAATGGGATGTGGAATTAAAATGTGTGGCCACTGGGAGACCCTGCTTTCTCTGGCGGACAGAGGGTAGGTGTTCAGCAAAGCGGTCTCCCGGTCTGCGTCTGGTCTCGCCAATATATAGAAGGCCACATCGGGAGCACCGGACGCAGTATATCACCCCAGCTGACTCACAGGTGAAGTGTTGCCTCACCTGGAAGGACTGTCTGGGGCCCTGAATGGTGGTAAGGGAGGGAGTGTAAGAGCATGTGTAGCACTTGTTCCGCTTACAAGGATAAGTGCCAGGAGGGAGATCAGTGGGGAGGGATGGGGGGGACGAACGGACAAGGGAGTCGCGTAGGGAGCAATCCCTGCGGAAAGCAGAGAGGGGGGGAGGGAAAGATGTGCTTAGTGGTGGGATCCCGTTGTAGGTGGTGGAAGTTACGGAGAATAATATGTTGGACCCAGAGACTGGTGGCGTGGTAGGTGAGGACCAGGGGAACCCTATTCCTAGTGGGGTGGCGGGAGGATGGAGTGAGAGTAGATGTACGTGAAATAGGGGAGATGCGTTTGAGAGCAGAGTTGATAGTGCAGGAAGGGAAGCCCTTTCTTTAAAAAAGGAGGACATCTCCCTCATCCTTGAATGAAAAGCCTCATCCTGAGAGCAGATGTGGTGGAGACGGAGGAATTGCGAGAAGGGGATGGCATTTTTGCAAGAAACAGGGTGAGAAGAGGAATAGTCCAGATAGCTGTGAGAGTCAGTAGGCTTATAGTAGACATCAGTGGATAAGCTTTCTCCAGAGACAGAGACAGAAAGATCTAGAAAGGGGAGGGAGGTGTCGGAAATGGACCAGGTAAACTTGAGGGCAGGTTGAAAGTTGGAGGCAAAGTTAATAACGTCAACGAGTTCTGCATGTGTGCAGGAAGCAGCGCCAATGCAGTCGTTGATTCAGGGCCCCAGACAGTCCTTCCAGGTGAGGCGACACTTCACCTATGAGTCGGCTGGGGTGACATGCTATGTCCGCTGCTCCTGATGTGGCCTTCTATATATTGGCGAGACCCGATGCAGACTGGGAGACTGTTTCGCTGAACACCTACCCTCTGTCCACCAGAGAAAGCAGGATCTCCCAGTGGCCACACATTTTAATTGCACATCCCATTCCCATTCTGACATGTCTATCCACGGCCTCCTCTACTGTAAAGATGAAGCCACACTCAGAGTGGAAGAACAACACCTTATATTCCGTCTGGGTAGCCTCCAACCTGATGGCATGAAGATCGACTTCTCTAACTTCTGCTAATGCCCCACCTCCCCCTTGTATCCCAGCCGTTATTTATTTTTATACACACATTCTTTCTCTCACTCTCCTTTTTCTTCCTCTGTCCCTCTGAATATACCCCTTGCCCATCCTCTGGGTACCCCCCCCCCATCTTTCTCCCCAGACCTCCTGTCCCATGATCCTCTCGTATCCCTTTTGCCAATCACCTGTCCAGCTCTTGGCTCCATCCCTCCCCCTCCTGTCTTCTCCTATCATTTTGGATCTCCCCCTCCCCTCCCACTTTCAAATCTCTTACTCACTCTTCCTTCAGTTAGTTCTGACGAAGGGTCTCGGCCTGAAACTTCGACTGTACCTCTTCCTAGAGATGCTGCCTGGCCTGCTGCGTTCACCAGCAACTTTGATGTATGTTGCTTGAACTTCCAGCATCTGCAGAATTCCTGTTGTTAGCATGTACAGTTTGATGCAGCAGGTTGTCTGCATATGTGGCTGGATCCTTACAATTACACTGTCATAATTTGTTACAGGTAAGTCTAAAATCCAAGCAAGAGAGTGCTTCCTCGTATGTGGATTCTGCACATTCAGTTTTACCATTGCATCTTTACTTTGGTGGAGTGACTCATAGTTCCAGCATGAACACCGAAAAATTTCATTCTGTACATGTCATGTCAGAATCACAATCCAGTTTATTATCTCCAGCATGTGTCGTGAAATTTGTCAACTTAGCAGCAGCAGTACAGGACAATATAGAAAGTAAAAAAAATAAAAGAATCAGTCAATTCCAGTAGTATGTATATACATAATTAAATGATCAAAGAGTGCAGAAACAGGAACAATATATATTTAAAAAGTAGTGAGGTAGTGTTCATGGATTAGTGTCCATTTAAAACTCATATGGCAGAAGGCAAGAAACTGTTCCTAAACCGACTGCACCTTCAGGGAATGACATAGGCCATTCCTCCCATCGTGTTAATGCTAGCCTTCAGTGTTCTACGTTATCCTTCTCTTGCTTATTTCATTGTAACCCTGCAACTTTTTATTTTTCATAGTTTCCTAAGAGTTCCCCTGTGCTTGTTTCCCATCAGCATGGAATGATGGGGAATTTACAATATCCATTTCCTATACTTGCAGTTCATTGGCATGAGGGAAGAAACTAGAGCACAGGGGATTCCCAAATCATCAGCAATGACTCCACACTGACTTTCTCTGCACTGGAAAAACATGCAGGTGTTGTAAAACAAGGTCAAGTCCCTCAATATTCAATGGAATTGAATATTGAAGTAGCAGAGCATTTACAGCTGTGCTTCACCACAATATGATTTCAAGACTCGTGAATGTCTCTGAATACCTGTGAATCTTGGTAGTCTTTCACTTACTTATCTGCTTAGCCTGGATAGTGGCTTTCTCATCACCAATTAACTCCTCAATCAGTTTTCATTTACTTATGCACAAGGAGAACAGCCTGGCTCTGGCACCACACACTGTTTAGAAATTTGAACACAGAAATGCTATTTCTATACAGAAATGGACCAGCAGTTACAGATAAGTACAGTAACTGTTACCCTTGAATCCTTCATTAGCATTATTGTAATGCCAAATGTCTCCAGTCCCCTGCTGTGCAAAGGGAAGCTATGCTCTTCAAAGACTTCTCTTCAGAGACCTACCTTGCTGAGATTGTTTACACTCTATCCCACTTTATCCTCCATTGGATCCACACTTTGACTTCCATAATTACTTCCCTTTCACCATTTACCCATTCCTATTTCTGTCTTTCATCTCACCTCTTTACCTGCCTATTACCTTCTGGTGCTCCTCCCCCTTCCCTTTCTCCCATGGGTTCTGTTCTCTTGGAGCTGCAAGACTGCAGACTGCAGGATTAAATACATTCAAGATCCTCTGTCCCTCCACATTTCTTGCTGTGCTTCAGTTATTCCATGTTGCCTCACCTTGTATGAATATCTCTGTGCTGATTTTATCGGATTTCTCCAGGAATATTTCTGTTTGCTGCTTGTGTTCCCATCTAAACTTTCCATAGTGTTTTCCTGCAGGCCTTTATTCTTCAAAACAAAGAACATTGTTGGTACCAGAAAACCTGTTAGCTGCATTTTTCATATTAACGACATGAAGTAAAGGACCAATGAGTTCCTGAGACATGCAGAACACCAGCTGAAGCATCCTTTCATTCACTTAAAAAGTCCTGACGAAGGGTCTCGGCCTGAAACGTCGACTGCGCCTCTTCCTATAGATGCTGCTTGGCCTGCTGCGTTCACCAGCAACTTTGATGTATGTTGCTTTCATTCACTTACATTTCTATTGTGCTATTTCCCCTTGGATACCATGGGCAACAATCAGTCAGAATCTGTGCATCAAGTATCACCATCAATCCACCCGATTGGCTTTCTCAAAAGAACAATGAGTTAGTATTGTTGAGGATAACATCCCTTTGCAGGTTTGTGTTGACTGCAATTGATGAACTTACACCCGAACAGATGCACAACTTTAGCACTTGCAACTATTTTCAAATGGTTTTCTAAAGCCAATGAATCATTCTGTCATTGCAATTACAGCAATCTGTACCCTGGTATCATGCCAATATCATAGTCTATGTATGTACCATATTTTATTATATCTTGAGCACTGGAAAATACAGCTTGCCCTATGTCCTCTCTTGCCTCATTTAAAGGACAGGATGGACTTTGGGCTGGTCTAGCAGGTTTCCAACATGAAGATCCTGCAACCTTGATGTGTCCTCACCTTCCTTACAGCATAACTGCTCGTGACACCAGTAACAAGGGGAAACAGGAGCCTGAAGGCACACACTCAACAATTCAGGAATAGCTTCTTCCCCTCTGCCATCAGATTTCTTTTTTTTAATATAATTTTTATTGAATTTTCAAAAAGAATACATGAAAAGATAAAATCAACCCATCTCCCCTTAACCCTCCCCCCCCATTTATATAGTCCTACCTAAGAGAAAGAAAGAAAAAAAAAAGAAGAGCCGCCTGGGTATTGGAAGGTTTCCACATGCTCCATGGGATTCAAAATAAATTTGGTATAATTATTCGTTATTTTCCCCAAGTAACCAGATTCTTTGTCGGAGCACTTAAATATGACATCCTATCTTTTGTAAATAAGGGCGCCAAATATTCAAGAATGTTAGATAATTATCTCTTAAATTATAAGTAATTTTTTCAAGTGGAATAGAACTAGTCATTTCATTATTCCAATGATCCATACTTAAATACGAATCAGATTTCCAAGTAACTGCTATAGTCTTCTTAGCTACTGCCAATGCAATTTTTATAAATTCTTTCTGATATTTATTCAATTTAAGTTTCGGTTTTATCCCTTCAATATCACCTAATAGAAATAATACAGGGTTATGTGGAAGTTGAATTCCAGTAATTTGTTCCAATAAGACTCTTAAATTTATCCAAAAGGGTTGAATTTTAAAACAAGACCAAGTAGAATGTAAAAAAGTACCAATTTCTTGATTACACCGAAAACATTTATCAGATAGATTTGAACTTAATCTATTTATTTTTTGTGGTGTAATATATAATTGGTGTAAAAAATTATATTGTACTAATCTAAGTCGAACATTTATTGTATTTGTCATACTGTCCAGACAAAGTCTTGACCAATTTATTTCATCAATATTAATATTCAGATCTGTTTCCCATTTTTGCTTTGACTTATGGGTTCCTTGTTTAATTATCTGTTCTTGAATCAAATTATACATACAAGAAATAATTTTTTTAATTTTCCCTTTTTGAATTAAAATTTCAATTTCATTAGCTTTTGGCAAAAACATTGTTTGACCCAGCTTACCTATTAAGTAAGCCCTTAACTGAAAGTAGCAAAAGAAAGTATTATTAGATATTTTATATTTATCCTTTAATTGTTCAAATGACATCAATATACCTCGCTCAAAACAATCTCCTATAAATTTAATCCCTTTTTGGTACCAATTATATAAAAGTTGATTGTCCATTGTAAAAGGAATAAGTCTATTTTGAAACAAAGGTCTCCTTGCTAATAGAGATTTCTGTGTTTCCTTATCAACATTTATCTTATTCCATAGATCAATCAAGTGTGTTAATATAGGAGATTCTTTCTTTTCCCATATCCATTTAGATTCCCATTTATATATAAAATCTTCAGGTTTATTTTCTCTTATCTTGTCTAGTTCTATTTTAATCCATGCTGGTTTTTGATCATCGAAAAAAGATGCAATAAATCTAAGTTGATTTGCTTTATAGTAATTTTTAAAGTTTGGAAGTTGTAACCCTCCTAACCTAAATTTATATAAGCAACATACATCAAAGTTGCTGGTGAACGCAGCAGGCCAGGCAGCATCTATAGGAAGAGGCGCAGTCGACGTTTCAGGCCGAGACCATGTCAGTTTTTCCAATGATATTCTTGACATTTTACCTTTCCAAAGAAATTTTCTCACAGATTTATTTAACTCTTGAAAAAATTTCTGTGGCAATTGTATTGGTAATGTTTGAAACAAATACTGTAATCTCGGAAATATATTCATTTTTACAACATTGACTCTACCTACTAATGTTATTGGTAGTATCATCCATTTGTCAAGATCTTCTTGAATTTTTCTCAATAGTGGTAAATAATTAAATTTATATAAATTCTTTACATCACTATCAAGTCTTATACCTAAATACTTTATACCATTTACCGGCCATCTAAATTGGGTTACTAATGGACATTGACTATAGTCTCCTTTAGTAAGAGACAAAATTTCACTTTTATCCCAGTTTATTTTGTAACCTGATACCTTCCCATATTCATCCAATCTAGATGATAATTTATGTAACGAATGTTGTGGGTTTGTTAAATAGATCAAAACATCATCGGCAAAAAGATTAATTTTATATTCCTCTTGGTTAACTCTAAAACCCATAATATCTGGATCCAATCTAATTAGTTCTGCTAATGGCTCTATCGCCAATACAAATAGAGCAGGTGATAGTGGACAACCTTGTCTAGTTGACCTTTTTAGCTGAAATGGTGTTGAAATTTGAGAGTTTGTCACTACTTTAGCTTTAGGGTTAGAATTTAAAGTTTTAATCCAATTTATAAAAGATGTTCCTAACCCATATTTTTCTAATACTTTAAATAAAAAATCCCATTCTAATCTATCAAATGCTTTTTCTGCATCCAAAGCTACTACTATACTCTTCTCATCCCTTTTTTGTGCTAAATGAATTATACTGAGTAGCCGAGTTACATTATCTGCCAGTTGTCTATTTTTAATAAATCCTGTTTGATCCATATGTATTAATTTTGGTAAATATTTAGATAATCTATTCGATAAAATTTTTGCTATTATTTTATAATCCGTATTCAATAAAGAAATAGGCCTGTATGATGTTGGTTTCATAGGGTCTCTGTCCTTTTTTGGCAATACTATTACAATCGCTGTTGACAAAGATTCTGGAAGTTTATGTATTTTTTCTACTTGACGTATTAGTTCCATAAAAAGAGGAAATAATAAATCTTTAAATTTTTTATAAAATTCAGGTGGAAAACCATCTTCTCCTGGAGATTTATTACTTTGAAGTGATCCTAAAGCTTCTTCAACTTCTTTTAATGTAAAAGGCATATCTAATCCCCTCTGTTCTTCCAAATTCAATTTTGGAAGAGAAACTTGTGATAAAAACCTTTCTATCTCATTAACATCGTTTTGGGATTCTGATTGATATAATTCAGAATAAAAATTTTTAAAGGTTTCATTTATTTCAAGAGGTTTATAAGATATTTTATTTGCCCTTGTTCTAATTGCATTTATTGTTTTGGAAGCTTGTTCTGTGTTCAACTGCCAGGCAAGAATTTTATGTGCTCTCTCACCTAACTCATAATACCTTTGTTTAGATCTTATAATTGCTTTTTCCGTTCTACATGTCTGAGGTGTATTATATTGTAACTTCTTATTGACAAGTTGTCTTCGTTTTTCTTCTGACATATATCTTTGTGATTCTTTTTCTATTCTTGTAATCTCTTTTTCCAATAGATCTAGTTCTGCCATATATTCTTTCTTAATTTTAGACGTATAACTTATTATCTGTCCCCTAAGATATGCTTTCATCGCATCCCATAATATAAATTTATCCTCCACTGAATGAAAATTTGTATCCAAAAAAAATTGAATCTGCTTTTTCATAAAATCACAAAAATCTTGATGTTTTAATAATATTGAATTAAATCTCCATCTATAAGCCACTTCTTCCTTATCAGCCATTATTATTGTCATTAATAAAGGAGAATGATCTGATAATATTCTTGCTTTATATTCCATATTTTTCACTCTGTGTTGAATATGCATTGATAATAGAAAAAAAATCTATCCTTGAATAAGTTTTATGTCTATGGGAATAGAACGAATAGTCTCTTTCTTTAGGATTGATTCTTCTCCATATATCAATCAAATTTAAATCTTTCATCAATGATAAATTTAGATTTACTACCATCGATTTTATAACAGCCTTGGTTGATCTATCTAAGACTGGGTCTAAGCAAAAATTGAAGTCGCCTCCAATTAATATTTTTTCATGTGCATCCGCCAAATTCAAAAAAGTTTCTTGTATAAATTTTGCATCATTTTCATTTGGTGCATAAATATTCATAAAAGTCCATAGTTCGGAAAAAAGTTGACAATGTATAATCACATATCTCCCCGCAGAATCAGTTATTACATTTTGTATCCTAATTGGTAACGTTTTATTGATCAAAATTGCTACTCCCCTCGCTTTTGAATTAAATGAGGCCGCAACAACATTACCCACCCAATCTCTCTTTAGTTTCTGATGTTCTGTTTCTGTTAGGTGCGTTTCCTGTAAAAAAGCTAAATCTATCTTCATTTTTTTAATATATGTTAAGATTCTTTTTCTTTTCACTGGTCCATTAAGCCCATTAACATTAAAACTCAAAAAATTCAATAAATTAGTCATTATTCTTAACAAAGTTACTCCAATCTAAAACATTACTTATCTTCTCAACTCTCATAGTTCCTTGGGGAATCACTTTAAACTTCACCATGATGCTATGTGTTCCCCCCCCCCCAACCTTCCAGGCAAAAAGAGAAAAAAAGATAGAAAAAAAAAGAAAAAACAAAATACCCCCCCCACTAATGTTGTGAATGAAAAGATACACAACACTACCCCCTCCATTTTACGGGTCGCGGCAAAAGCCACGCTTGCACACATGATTAACGTAGCAATCGATCAGTGCTTCTTCCAGCTCCCCCGCAACAAAAAAAAGTTATATATATATAAACAAAATTAGTACTATTATTCCCAGCTAATTTCCTCCAGTATTAACCTTTCTTACGCCCCTCATATAATTAATACTATATTTATACATTCATCCAGCTTCAAAAATCCAACAAATCCATTCTTAAACCCAATCTTCATCTTCAATCTATCTCGCTCTCCTGAGTTTGTTCTTGTATCTGGTGAATATTCAGAGAATCTTGCACAAACTGCTCTGCTTTCTGGTAGTCATCAAAAAATCTTTTTTCTCCACCAGACAAAAAAATCTTCAAAGTTGCAGGATAACACAGTATAAATTGATAACCATGCTCCCATAGGGTTTTTTTCACTGGATTAAACTTCCTCCTTTTCTTCAAAAGTTCGTAACTTATATCAGGGTAGAAAAAAACTCTTTTCCCTTTAATTATCAATGGCCCTTTTCTATCTTTGGCAGCTCGAACAGCCGCCTGTAGAATCCTTTCCTTGTCTTGAAATCTTAAGAATTTTATTAAAATCGATCGTGGATATTGGTCATCTTTTGGTTTTGGTCTTAAAGCTCTATGTGCCCGCTCAATTTCAATTGATCGAGCCTCCTCTCCCATTTGCAAAACCTCCAGGATCCATCTTTGAAAAAATTCTATGGGCTTTTCTCCTTCCATACCTTCTGTAAGACCAACAATTTTTATATTATTACATCTACTGAAATTTTCCAACATGTCCACTTTCTCCAAGAGTCGGTTTCTTTCCGAGTTCCAGACAAGCAAATCATTTTCTGTTTTTTCCACTCTATCATTCATAAGCCCCATTTCTCTTTCCATCTTCTGAAGCTTCTTTTCCATTTTGTCCTGTCTTTCCATAACTTTATTATAGCATCTCTTCGTATCTCTAAGCTCTTCTCTTACTTTCCTTAATTCAGCCGTTGATCGCAATACAGCCTCTCTTATGTCTCTATCATCTCCTTTACTTCCACTCGCTTCCAATTCTTCCTCCTCTTCTTCATCTGTGTTCTCTGCAGAATCCAGTTCTGACTCTGAGTCATTTTCAATTGCAGTGGGTGTCAGTTCTTGTAGTTTGTGTTGTGTCGATTTGCGCATGCGCAATTCCGTTGCCTTCTTCGGAGCAACCTCTGCCACCGCCATTGCTCCTTGTTCTACCGAAGGAGATCCAACCTGAGTCCGAGGCTCCATCGTTGCAGTAGGCCCCATTTTTCTTCCCGTCTCATGGCTGCTTCGCAACAGCAGACTTCTTTTGTTGCGGTTTAGGAGGCATACCGTAAAGTAGTCTTACAAAGTTTATAAATAGTTTTCAAAAAATATTTACCAACTTTGTTTTATTTAAACGGTACTTTACTGATTTGTTGCGGGAGAGCTGAATTTACACGTCTCAATCCCACGTCATCACGTGACGCCCCATGCCATCAGATTTCTGAATGCACATTGAACTCATGAACACAACCTTTCTACTTTATTTCTCTTTTTGTGTACCAATTTAACTTCTAAATAAGAATGATCAATTAGAGTAAATAAATAATTTATGTATTGTCACATACTGCTGACACGGAGCAACAAATTTCAAGTCAATCAGGTGCATTTATTATCAAAGAATGTATAAATTGTACAATTTTGAGATTGGTTTGCTAACAGGTAGCCATAAAGCAAGACCCAATTTTAAAAAAAAAGAATACAAATTAAAACAAACTAAAAACCAACACCTAATGCACAAGCGAAAGAAAAAAAAACACAAATCATACAAACAATTGAAGCGAACAACATTCTGACACACAACCAATTTCATAACATACTGTCTGTCAGTGATATTAAACCTGATTGTGATCCTAACATTTCAGGTTGAAGATCCTGCTTCAGCTTTACGTTAGCATTTAGTGAAATGCTAACATCAGTCCCGTCTTACACAGAGACTGATACAAGCAAGTGTTTGAGGTACTTACTTGCATCTTGTCCCCTCCACCGATGGTCACTATCAGGACCCAAATTCAATACCAATCCAACATCAAAAGGTGCATTTGATTTTAGCTGAATGTGCTTTCTTGCAAACTTTACCATTCCAGTTTCAATTTTAGTCTCACTCCTGCACACATCTGGTCATCAGCTGTCAGTATCTGTCCTTAGCCACCTCCGTATTGCTTCATCCATGGGTATATGGGTATTGGGCTTCACGACTGTTTTCAATTGGGATGTTTCTCTCTTTGCATTTCATTATCTCCTCTTTCAATAACTTCGACTGTTCTTAATTTCCTTTGTCACTGGATCTAGTCTAGTTTTAATTCTTTTTGAAATACATTTGCCCCCTCTCCAGTTTAATCCATCCCCTGCACAATATATCACTAGCAACTCCTCTGTTTGACACAGTTCATCTTCTAAGTGTAGGTTCAGAACCACCTCCTCTCCTGCTCGGTTTGCCACGTGCTGATTAAAGACTGTGCTCTCAATCACATTCCAAACCTTGGCTCTTTTCCAACTCTTCCTTCTGTTCCTGCACAATAGTGACAGGGTGATTGAAATCCACAGTCATCTTTAATCTGGCACTTTTGTACGCCCAGAAATGTCTGAACATGTGTGTAAAACAATAGATACACACATACACACACACACACACACCCACCCACCCACCCACCGGGCCAGGTAGCATCTGTGAAAATGTCTGAACAGTCGACGTTTTGTACAGCTCAGAAATGTCTGAACATGTGTGTAAAGCAACACACACACACACACACACACACACACACAATGCTGGAGGAACACAGCGGGTCAGACAGCATCTGTGAAAATGAATGAACAGTCGACATTTTGAGCCAAGACCCTCTTCAGGGCTGGAAAGGAAGGGGGAAGACACGAGAATAAAAAGATGGTTGGCGGGGGAGTGCGGAAGAAGGAAGATGATTGGTGAAGCCAGGTAGCTGGGAAAGATAAAGGGCTGGAGCGAAAGGAGTCTGCGAGGTGAGAGGATGAGTTTCAATATGTTTTGCTCTGATCATTGAGGTCAAGGCTACACAGTCATAGATATTTTGTCTCAGTTCAACATACTTTTTGACTCTACCCATTGTCCATAGAGCAGAAACAGTCCATTCAGCCCATCATATCCATGATGACCACAGTTTACTATTCAACTTCCCAACATTTGGTTCATAGCCGACAATGCCTTGGCAATTTCAAAGTTCAAAATATATTTAAGATTAAAGTATGTCTGCCATCTATGAACTGCATATTCATCTTCTCGCAGGCAGCCACAAAACAAAGAAACACAATTGGTGGACTAGTCCTGAATGAGCGTTTGTTCACCAACAACTCGGGCAGTGTGGTTCAGAAAGCAGGCGCTCACAGAGTGATAAGACTTTTTTTTTGGTATTCCCTCTGAAACTCATATTCCTGAAATCTACAGTCCCCCTCTTAGAGACTTCAGCCTTGAAAACTGGCTTCTCCATACTTATTCTGTTTATGAAACTCATTGCTTTGTCTCTTCATTAGATCTTCCATTGGCAGCCTCTAATGCATGGAAACCCAAACTGGCTTCTCAGACCCAAACTGTGACATCCCGTACAAGGCAATTGCCCAGTAAATCTGCTCTGCAGCGTTATCTGGGATATCATTGGGAACGGAGTGTAATTCCAGATCATAGAACAATACAGCTCAGTACTGGCTCTTCAGTGCGTGACATTGTGCTGACCTTTAACCCAATCTTTCCCTCCTACATGTCTCTCCTTTGTTTCTAAGTTCCTTAAATGTCCCCAGTGTATCTGTCTGTACTACTACCCCTGCTAGGGTGTACCATGTACCCACCATACACTGAATTGAATGGAGATGCATATACTTGAATGACTTGGATGTAGACGTGTGAGTCTTGATAGTAAATTGCCGATGACATGAAGGTTGGTGAGTGCTTTACGGTGCTGAAGTTTGTCAGACAACACAGAGATCCATGTGTGGGTACAGTAAAGATGTCTGAAGATGCTGCATGGACGAGCAAATGGAACTTAATACAATTTAGATTTATCTATTAATCACTTTTACATCTACACCTGCAGTTTGGGATGTTGATAAGACTAATGCTCGATGCTCGATTCATGGATACTCGAGTATGAGGGTGGATAGAAGGACAACATGAGGACATTTATTGGCAATGACAAGGCCGCTATTTGTGATCGTAGATGTGATACAGACCTTTATTATTCAGGGTACAGAATACAGAACTTTCTAAAGCTTTTGTCAGACATCGGTGGTAGTTTTGGTCACCAGAGCATGGGAAGAATGCAGGGGAGGTGCAATGGCAGATACCCAGGCTGAAATGTTTCAGTTATGATGAGAGTGTGGAGAGGTTAGGCATGTTCTGGAGCAAAGGAGGTGAAAAGGAATATCATATTGGTGTATAAAATGAAAGGATATTGAGAGGGTTGGCTGCGAGTAACCTTTACCATATCAATGATATGGAATTAATGGCTGTTGTAAAGTTTACAGACAATACAATGATAGGTGGAGAGGCAGGTAGTTCTGAGGAAGTACAGAGGTGAGAAAGGGACTCAGATGGATTAGGAGAATGGGCAAAGAAGTGGCAGATTGAATACAGTGTCGGGAAGTGTATGGTTATGTACTTTGTTAGAAGAAACGATAGGTTCTCTCCATTTTCAACATGGAGTGAAAATTCAAATATCTGAGGTGCAAAGGGACTTGGAAGCTTTTGTACAGGATTCCAAAAAGGTTAATTTCCAGGATGAGTCACTGGTGAGGAAGGTAATAGGATGTTACCATTCATTTCAAGAACACGAGAATAGATAAGCAAGGATATAATGTTGAGGCTTTATGAAGCACTGGTAAGGCATCACTTGGAGTATTGTAATTGGGTCTGGGCACCTTATTCTAGAAAGGATGTGCTGAAACTGGAGAGGGTTCAAAGGTTAATGAAAATAATTTCAGGATTGAACGGCGTGTCATAGTGTTTGATTGCTCTGAGCCTGTATTCACTAGAATTTAGAATAATGAGGGGTGACCTAATTGAAGCTTATCTGCTTTTGAAAGTGGATATGGTAAAGATGGTTCCCCTGGTGAGAGAGCCCAGGACCAGATGAAACAGCCTCAGAACAGAGGGTCATCCTTTTAGAACAGAGATAAGGATGAATATCTCCAGCCAGTGAGTGGTGAATCTATGGAATTTGTTGCCACAGATGACTCTGGAGGCCATCTTTACATATATTTAAGGCAGAGGTTGATCGATTCTTGATTGGCCAGGGCATGAAGGGATATGGGGAGAAGGCAGGAGAGGAAAAATGGATCAGCCATCTTGTAATTGTGGAGCAGTCTCAATGGGTCACGTGGCCTAATTGTGCTCCTCTAGCTTATGGTCTTATATCAGACGTAGAAAAAACTAGGGAATATGTAGCAGTGGTTCACAGGGTTTGTGAAGGAGACCTTAACCCCTGGAGCAGCAAATGCTTGGAATGCACTGCCTCAGAGAGTGGTTGCTGAAAGAATTTATGTGTCTTAACTGAGTAAGAATCATTTCGGCAAAGAGGAGTATGGACCAGGTTGGGACTGATAGGACTGAGAGGTGGCCACTGTCAGTATGGATGTTTATACACGCCATGATTCAGTTTTACTACCACCAATTCAATAAAGAGAGCTGGAAGGTGAAACTGCACTGAGAGTGTTTATGTGAGTAGGTGATCATTATTTTAGAGTGTACACCTGAGATTGGTGGAGTGGGGGTGAGTTACAAGAGGCATTAATATCAACACTGTTAATTAATATTGTGAATTAAGATTATTGTTTATATCATTGACACTGAGCATACTCCTGCTGCAGTTTCCACACTCGGTGATCCGTGTGTAAACCACACTATCCTGGATCAGCCCTGGAGGAGCACGGATTGTTCATCGGAAGAATGCAGTAAATACATGAATGATGAAACCCGGACAGAAGGATGGTACCGATTCAAGAGGTAATGGGAGGAGACAATTAAATTAATATCAGTCAATCAAATGGAGAATATGCTGGGAACAAGGGGAATGTGAAGGAAAATTTATTTTTTTGTTAGAGGGATGTGGCAGTGTCCATAAACATCTTTGCGTCTGGGAGAGGGAATGGATAAGGTTGTCTGGGATCATTATGTAGAAAGGACTGGATATATAGGGTTTGATACACAGGGTTTTGAGTTATTATTGAAAGAAATGGGACAAGTTGTGGATACATAGAGATGTCAGCATCAGTCAAACAGGGAATGGGATTATCAGTCACAGGCATGGAACAGGGAGTGGGTGCAGGAAGTCTGAGATGGAGCAGAGACTAAACGTAGGAAGTGGGAAGCGCTCAGTCCCTTTCCCAGGCAATGGGGCATGAATGTAATAGAGAAAAGCACGAAGTATAAAAGGGACACCACATGGGAAATGCTGGAGAAACTCAGCAGGTCGAGCAACGTCTTTGATGAGGAATAAATACTCACTATTTTAAGCCAAGACCCTTCATTGGGACTGGGAAGAAAGGAGGTGGAACGCAGTTTAAGAACATGTGGAGGGAGGAGGATTTAAGTGGAAAACAAGCTGAAGGTGATAGATGAGGCCAGGAGACATGAAAGGTGGGGACGATGTGAGAAGCCGGGATTGAAATCAGGACACCATTGCAGACTTCAAAGCTAAATACAGTAGAGTTTCCTGCAATGCTGCCCCTCTCCCAAATGAGCAAAATCTTTCTTTTTTCACTCGATCTGATGTTGCCAATTCTGAGCCCCTGAAGAGAGCTGCTGATGTGACCGGCAGCTTGGTCATCTGAGGCTGAAGTACGCAAGTGTTTCCAACGAGTGGACAGTCGCAAAGCTGTAGGTCCGGACGTCTTCCCAGGGCGAGCACTCAGGATGTACGTGGCACAACTGGCAATTGTGTTTACAAACATTATTAATCTCTCTCCCAGTGTGGGGTATGCTCCTGCTTCGAATCATCCACCGTTGTTCCGGTATCTAAAAAGACCAGGGTAACATGTCTGAACATCCTGTTGTATTCAGCTCAAGAGTAAGCAAGTTTTTTAGTGGCTGGTCAAGGACTACATCTGCAGCATGCTACCACCCACACTGGACCCCCTACAGTTCACCTACCCACACAACCCATCAACAGATGATGCAATAGCCACAGCTCTACACACAGTCACTACACACCTGGAGAAGAGGGATGCTTATGTGAGGATGCTGTTCTTGGGCTGCAGTCAGCATTCAACACCCTAATTCCCTCCAGGTTCAACAAGAAGCTCAGAGACCTCGGCCTTCACTCTGCCTTGTGTAGATAGATCCTGGATTTCCTGTCAGATCGCTGGCAGGCAGTAAGAGTGGGCTCCCTCACCTCTGCCCCTCCACACTGATGCCCCTCAAGGCTGTGTCCTAAGCCCCCTCCTTTACTCTCTGTATACCCATGGCTGTGTCAACAATCACAGCTCCCATCTGCGAATCAAATTTTCTGACGACACTACAATGATTGGCCTGATCTCAAATAATAACAAGGTAGCCTTCAGAGAAGTAGCCGACTGGTGGCGTAGTGGCATCAGCGCTGGACTTCAGGGAGAAAGGTCCCGAGTTCATTTCCAGCAGCTCCCTTGCACGCTTTCCATCCGTGCTGGGTTGAGCGTCGAGCTAGAAACTCGACCTCGTAAAAAAAAAACCTGGTGAATGCTACAGAAACGCCATGATGAGCAATCACCAAAAAGATCGGTGCAAAAAGCTTGTCATGACGGCGCCCCAAGGACTCCACCAGGAGTTAAGGGCATTCTTTTTCTTCTATAGAGGAGTCATAATCCTGACACAGTGGTGACAAGAAAACATCCTCTCCCTCAAGTCGCTAAAACAAAGGAGCTGGTTGTGAACCACAGGAGGAATGGAGACAGGATAACCTCTATTGACTTCAATGCATCTGGGATTGAGAGGGTGAACAGCTTTAAGTTTCTCCGCATAAACATCACCGAGAATCTCACTTGCTCTCTACATACCGGCTGAGTGGTGAAAAAGGCACTTTCACCTCAGATGGCTGAAGAAGTTTGGTATGGGCCATCAAATCTCAAGAACTTTCTATAGGGGCACAAAAGAGAACATCCTGACAGGCTGCATCTCTGCCTGGTATGGGAACTGTATTCCCTCAATCACAGGACACTGCAGAGAGTGTTACAGACAACCCAGCACGTCTGGAAATGTAAACTTTCCACTATTCAGGACATTTACAAAGACGTGTGTAAAAAAGGCTTGAAGGATCATTGGGGAACCGAGCCACCCCAACCACAAACTGTTCCAGCTGCTATCATCTGGGAAACGGTACTGCAGCATAAAAGCCAGGACCAACAGGCTCCAGGACAGCTTCTTCCACCAGGCCGTCAGACTGATTAATTCATGCTGACACAACTGTATTTCTGTGTAATTTTGACTGTCCTGTTGTACATACTATTCATTATAAATTACTATAAATTGCACATTGTACATTTAGACCGAGACGTAACGTGAAGATTTTTACTTCTCATGTTTTGAACGATGCAAGTAATAAAGTCTATTAAATTTGATGGTTAGAAGGGCCAGCGGAAGAAGGAATCTGATAGGAGTGGACAGTGCAGTAAAGGGAACGAGGTGGGGAGGCAGAGGGAGGTGGTGACATTGACATGAGGCAAGGGAAGAGAGAAGGGGGTGAGTTGGCTACAATCTATTTCTGTTTCCTTCCAGTTTGGATGAACGTTCTCAGCTGAAAATGTCATGAGTTTATTGCAAACAGATGCTGCATTTATTATCTGCATTTGCAGTTTATTTATAGTTCACAGTCCTGATGTTTACTTTGTACTTTATACTTTATTGTCACCAAACAATTGACACTAGAACATACAATCATCACAGCGATATTTGATTCTGCGCTTCCTGCTGCCTGGATTACAAATCGATAGTAATTATTAAAAAAACAAATTGTAAATCATAAATAGATGGAATGTAAGGTAGTGCAAAAACACCGAGAGGCAGGTCCGGATATTTGGAGGGTACGGCCCAGATCCGGGTCAGGATCCATTCAGCAGTCTTATCACAGATGGAAAGAAGCTGTTTCTAAATCTGGCCGGCGAGTCTTCAAGCTCCTGAGCCTTTTCCCGGAGGGAAGAGGGATGAAAAGTGTGTTGGCTGGGTGGGTCCTGTCCTTGATTATCTTGGCAGCACTGCTCTGACAGCGTGCGGTGTAAAGTGAGTTCAAGGACAGAAGATTGGTTTGTGTGATGTGCTGCGCCATGTTCACGAACTTCTTCCGGTCTTGGACAGGACAACTTCCATACCAGGTTGTGATGCACCCTAGAAGAATGCTTTCTATGGTGCATCTATAAAAATTAGTGAGAGTTTTAGGAGACAGGCCAAATTTCTTTAGTTTTCTCAGGAGGTAAAGTTTAGAGATCCCGTTTACAGTTACTGTTCTAAAGATTTGCTAAATATGCCCGCAGATAAAGAACCTCAGGATTGTATGTAGTTACGGTATTTACTCTGATAATAAATTTTGCTTTGAACCTTGCCTAACTTACTAAGTTTCTGCAGCATTTCATGAGTGTTGCTCAGGATTTCCTGCATCAGCAGAATATTTTATGTCAAATATCAAACAGTGTTTCCTGAGATTAGCGGGAATATCAAACCAATGGAATGGGCTCCAGTTCCTGCTCATTCTCTCAGTGGATGCTCAGTTGAGGACGTTGATGCTTTCTTTTCCAGTTCTGGGGGCTGGAGGATTCCTGAGACTGCTGTTCCAACATACAAGTGCTCCGGGACAAGTCCAGGCTGGTTAAACGGTAAGGTCATCATGTGCAACAGCGGAGCTTGGTTACTTTTCAGGTAGAGCAGACTAGACACAGAAACAGGTCTCAACATCCCTGAGAAATGCTCCCCACAGTCACTTAAGCCACGTTGCAATTCTGGTCCCACGTGGAATCTGACAGTGGTGCATCAGCTTCCTGGAGATTCCTGGTACATGTAGCTGGTCTCTGGATCTGCCGGTCAAGCCCACTCCAGATAAGACCCGGTGCAATTTCAGAGAAGGAGCAGCACCCAGGGAGTTGAATGTAATCCACAGCAGCCAGCAGTTCATGAGGTAATTAATAAGTCAATGTAATTTCTCAATGAATCTGTAATGTCTATCAAGGTTCTCAGTCATCCAGGTCATTGCATTTCAAGCAGTTGCAAATCAAGGCAACTGGACTTGCTGTGTTTTCTGGAAGACATTTCACCACTCATCCGAGAGGCTTCTTCAGTTCTGATCCATGGTGGGCAGTTTCCCGGCTTATAAACTCTGAGTTGTTTAAAGGTATAGTGATCATATGGGGGTTGTTAAGAGTCGTAGTGGTAGTGAGGGGATCATTAGTCTTACCTTTGCGTGAATGGATGTGTGCTGGCGTAGACATGTTAGGACTGTATTGTGAGTAGCGATAGGCGGTGTCGTACCCAACCTTCTCTGTTCAGGGATGGGTTTTCCAGTTTGACGAAGATGGCTTCTTTAACCCATCTTTCAAATCACCCATCCTTCTGGCCTTGTTATCAAAGGAGTGTCCTTGTCCTTTATGTGTAGACATACAGCTGAGTATTTATTTGAGGTGTTAGCCCTCCTATGTTGGGCCAGCCACTTGTGAAGTGGTTGTTTTGTCTCACTGATATACAGATCGGTGCAGTTCTCATTCCTTGATACAATACTGTTCTGTCTGTGTTTGGGTGTAGGATCCCTGAGGTGGATGAGTTTCTGTCTGAGTATGTTTGTCGGTCTGAAAAGCACAGGGATTTGTTTTTCTTTTCTTATTCTAGACAACACAGCAAGTCCAGTTGCCTTGATTTACTACTGCTTGATAAAACTGCAATGTTTTTAGTTAATCGCAGTCCTTAGTTTCCATGTTGCAATTATTTTAAAATTCATGTTTCTTTTCTAAGTCTATGTTATGCTTATATTTGAACATATCCAACAATTATAAACAACTTACCACCACTGCAATTGTTATCAGTTTTGTATATTTTCCAAGCTTGCAGATGTCCCTGATTCTCTTTGGAAATATTCAACAGTGGGTCAGTTTGCTTATAGTTTCATCGTTGTCAAGCACCAGGGGAGGGACTTGTGTTTCATGGGACAGGGACCCACAAGGTCTCATCAGCAAGAGCTTTCCTCTGATACTAGGTGTGGCTGTGGGGAGGACAGCAGCTCACACTGACCGAGCACAGTCCAGACAGCGAGTTGTGAACAATGGTTTTGCAGTGGGTCTGGTTGAATGTTTCTCACTGTGCTGTGGAGACAGGTATATTATACAATGTTCACAAACCCCGATTCCAGGTCACCATCCCAGCGTGGGAGAGGGGGAGGTCAACAGGACTGTCTGCTTCAGCTGGAAGGAAAACAACTGCGAGACAAATCGGACAATCAAGATCAAAAACTGTGGTGCTTTCTTTGTCTACTGGCTGAAGCCGACACTCTGCTGTGACAAGGTTTATTGTACAGGTACGTTACCAAACTCCATTAACACATTGGGGGGGGGGGGGGAGAAGTTATTCGGAAATGTTGAGACATGCCAATTGATCAAAACACACAGTTTGCTGAAAATTCCAGTCTATCGCAAGATCAGTGGATCATCTCAGTCATTTCCCCTGTACCCAGTCTGCAAGTCAGTCTGCCATGTCAGAATATCATCCTCCTGATCTGACATGTAACATCCTCTCCCACACCGAGACTGACACGAACCATCCACTATCTGTGCCACATGAGTGCTGAGCACCAATCTCGAGTCAACCCCTCCTCCCATGAGGACCATAATTCTGAGGACATCCATCCTCCCCTTCTTTCACTTCCACTCTAGGTAAAATCACTCACCTCCATACAGAGTGATGGCCCATCCTCCAAACCTCAGACTGAGCAACATCTCTTATTCCCCAACCAAACCCCGATTCAGAACATATCATGAACAAGAGATAATCTGCAGGTTGGAAATACAAGCAATACACACAAAATACTAGAGGAACGGCAGGGCAGGCAGTGTCTCTGAAAAAAAGTACAGTCGATGTTTCGGGCCAAGACCCTTTGGCAGGACATGTCTTTCCCTCTTTCCCCTTCCCAAGAGGGATAAATGATGTTTGGGATGTGAAAGGAAACCAGATGGTCACATGCAGCTTCTTCACAGATATCATCAGAAGTTAGGATTGAAGCCTGGTTGCAAAGCATCTGAGCCAGCAGCTCTACCACAAGACCATAAGATACAAGAGCAGAATTAGGCCATTCACCCACTGTGTCTGTTTTGCTAGTTAATCATTGTTTACTTATTTTCTTTCTCAAACCCATTCTCCTGCCTTCTCCCAGTAACCTTTGGCACCCTGACTAATCAAGAATCTATCAACCTCCACTTTAAATATACCCAATATCATCGCTCCACCACAATCTGTGGCAAAGGATTCTCAAGATTCATACCATCTGAGTAAATAAATTTCTCATTATCTCTGTTCTAAATTGACACCCCTCTCTTTAGATGCTTGTCCTAGACTTACACCAAATAGGAACCAACCTCTCCACCTCCACCCTATCTGTACTTCTGATAATCCATGGGTTTTAGTCCACTAGTCACTGGCAGCCAACGAGAAAAGGTCCCCTTTTATTCCCACTCTGCCTCCTTCCGGTCAGCCAATTTTCTATACATATGCTAGTATCTTTCCTGTTGGGCACTGAGCCTCATATGTGGTATCTTGTCAAAGGTATCTTGAAAATCCAAATAAACATCCACTGACTATCTTTTGTCTGACCTATCTGTTATTTCCTCAAAAATTTCCAAAAGATTTGTCAGGCTACATTTCCTCTCAAGGAAACCATGCTGACTTCTGCATATTTTATCTTGCCCCCAGATATCTCAAACTCATCTTTATAATGGACTGGAACATTTTCCCACCACTGAAGTCAGGCTAACTGGCCTCCAATTTCCTTTTTTTCTGTCTCGCTCCCTTTTTAAGGAGTGGAGTGACCTTTGCAACTTTCTAGTCCTCCAGAACCATTCCAGGATCCAGTGATTGCTGAAAGATCACCACTAGTACCTCCATAATCTATTCCGCTACCTCTTTCAGAAGCCTGAGGTGTTATCCACCTGGCCCAGGTGACTTACCTGCCTTCAGATCTTCTGCCTTCAGGAGTCTTCTCCTTAGTAACAGCAACTGCACTCACTCTGCCCCCTGAAACTCAAGTTTCTGGCACGCTGGTAGTGTCTTCCAGAGTGAAGTCTCACACAAGATGCTTATTAAGTTCAGCCAGCATTTATTTGTCCCCCATTACTGCTTCCCCGACACAATTATCCAGTTGTCCAATATCCACACTCACCTCTGTTTTACCACTTTATTATCCAGATCATTGATATTGATGACAAAATACAATGGACTCCACACCGACCCCTGCGACTCTCCATTAGTGACAGGACTTCAGTCAGAGAGGCAAACACCTACTTCCACTTTCTGACTTTTTAGATTTTCCCAGAAAGTCGATGTCTAATTCAGTTTCCTGCCTCAGCTTGACTGCTCTGCGGCTGAACATTCTTGACCAAACTCCCATGTGGGAACTTGTCAAGTGCCTTGCTAAAGTCCATGTAGAAAACATCTACTGCCCTGCCTTCATCACCTTCCCTGGTAACTTCCTCGAAAACTATATAAGATTGATTAGACTCGATGTACCAGAGTGAAAGCATGCTGACTATCCTTAATCGGACCATGTTTATCCAAATACTCGTATACCCAGTCCATTAGAATAGCTTCCAATAACTTTCCCACTACTGATACCAGGCTCACCAGTTTATAATTTCCTGTTTTAGAGAAAATATAGAAAACCTAAAGCACAATACAAGCCCTTCAGCCCACGATGTTGTGCCGAACATGTACTTACTTCAGAAATTACCTAGGATTAGCCTTAGCCCTCTATTTTCTAAGGTCCATGTACCTCTCCAGGAGTCTCTTAAAAGACCCTATCGTATCCACATTCACCACTGTCACCAGCAGCCCATTCCACACACTCACCTCCCTCTGTGTAAAAAAACAAACAAACAAACAAACAAACTTGCCCCTGACACCTCCCCTGTACCTACTTCCAAACACCTGAAAACTGTGCCCTCTCGTGTTAGCCATTTTAGCCCTAGGAAAAGGCCTCTGATTATCCACATGATCAATGCCTCTCATCTTCTTATTCACCTCTATCAGGTCATCTCTCATCCTCCATCGGTCCAAGGAGAAAAGGTCAAGTTCACACAACCTAATCTCATAGGGCTTGCTCCCCAATCCAGGCAACATCCTTGAGAATATCTTCTGCACCTTTTTATAGCTTCCACATCCTTCCTGTAGTGAGATGACCAGAACTGAGCATAGTACTCCAAATGGGGTCTGACCTGTGACCTGTAACATTACCTCTCGGCTCTTTAACACAATCCCACGGATGATGAAAGCCAATGCACTGTATGACGCCTTAACCACACAGGTTTATTTTTAAATCCTTTCTTAAACATTGTCTATGCTCTAATCCTCCAGCACCTCACCTGTTGCGAAGGATGGCTTAAAGGTTTCTGCTAGCGCCCTAGAGATTTCTGCATTTGCCATCCGCAGGGTCTAAGGGAACACTTTGTAAGGCCCTGGTGGTTTATCAATCCTTATTTTCCTCTGAAGAGCAAATACCTCCTCTTCTGTAATCTTCGAACAGTGGCCAGTCAGAGAGTTGAGAATCTGGAGAGGACACAATTCACTCAGGTTTGCTGATCGAGTATTAAGGGCAGCGACACGGCTGTATTTTGAAGTTTGGAGCAGCGGCCAATCAGATAGATTAGAAACTTGAGAGGACGTAAAGCACTCCGTATTAAAAGCAACAACACGAGGTGTTTTTTTGGTACTTTGAGTAGCAGCCAATCAGCGTTCGGGATTGATTAACAAGAACAAATTAAAGTAAGGGAAGTGCAAGTAGAGCAGCCATCATTGGAGTGGACAGAGGGAGAGTGGAGATCTTGAGGATTTAGCTCTGTGCAACTTCGGAAAAGAAGAGAATTCAGTCAGGGAAGGCAAAAAACATGCAGATTGGGCTATTTTTCCCCCTTCTTTACATTTGCTGAGTTAGAACAGTAGTGATGCCAGGCAGGACAGTGGAAAGCTCCACTTGTGGGATGTGAGAAGGCAGGGAGACCTCCAGTGTCCCTGACGACTACAACTGCAATAAATGTATCCAGCCGCAGCTTCTAACAATCTGTGATAAGGAGTTTGAGCCGGAACTGGATGAACTCTGGATAATTTGGGAAGCTGATGGTGTGATAGATAGGACAGATGGAGAAGTAGTTACACCTTAGGTGCAGGGCACAGGAACTGGGTGATAGTCAGGAAGGGGAAGGGGGTTAAGGAGCCAGTGGTGAGTACCCCTGTGACCAATCCCTCAACAGCAGGTGTATCATTTTGGATATTGTTGTAGGGGGAGGGCAGAGGAAAGTCTCTCGAACTAAGTCTGCTTCTGAATTGAAGTGACATTATTTCTTACATCCTTCACATCAGGAGTAAAAATATTTATGTTGCGTCTCCATCTAAATGTGCAATCCTAGTAATTTATAATAATTTATCATAAATAGAACAGTCAATATAATATAGAGTATGCTCATATCAGCGTGACTTCATAGGTTACTCAGAAGAGAAGAGGAGAGAAGAGGCAAGGGTGATAAGGGATTTGTTATCTAGGGGAACAGAAAGGAAGTTCTGTGGGCAAGAACGAGATTCCTGGATAGTTAGTTGTCTCCAGACTTCCAGGGTCAAAAACAACTCGGATCAAATGTTGAGCATCCTTAAGTGGGAGGGTGAATATCCAGTGGTCGTGGTCCATATAGGTACCAGTGATGTGGGAATGAAAATTGATGTGATTATACATTGGGAGTTCAGGGAGTTAGATGCTAATTTAAAGGGCAGGACCTCCAGCATTGTAATCTCAGGATATCTACCTATGCCGTGTGCTAGAGAGGCAAGAAATTGGACAATTATAGAGTTTAACATGTGGCCAAGGAGTTACTGTTGGATGGAGTTCACAAGATCTTTGGATCATTAGGCTCTCTTCCAGGGTAGGTGGGACAATTTGCACTTGAACTGGAAGAGGACTAAGTGGGAAGGGTTGTTAATGCTGTACCTCTTGTTTAAAGTAGAGTTGTGGGGGACGGGACCAGAATGCCAGAACAGTTAGTGAAATGTTCTGGAGGCCCATGTTGATAAGACCTCAGATAAAATCAGGAATCAATAGGTTGAGTATAGTGCAACTCGTGTCCTGAGCTGCAGATATTTCAATGCAAGAAGTATCGTAGGAAAGGTGGAAGAGCTCAGGGTGTAGATCCACACCTGGAATTATCTCCTGGGGCAGGTCATGCCTTGCTAACTGGAATGAATTTCTGAGGATGTAACAAAACACATTGATGAAGGTAAAGCAATGGATGTAGTGTATATGGACTATAGTAAGTCATTTTGTAAGGTTCCCCATTCGAGGCTCATTCAGAAAGTAATGAGGCATTGGATCCAAGCATACTTTGCTTTGTGGATCCAGAATTGGCTTGCCCACAGAAGGCAAAGTGTGGTTGTGGATGGTTTGTATTCTGCTGGAGGACAGTGACAAGTGGTGTCCTGCAGGAATCTGTTCTGGGACGCCTTCTCTTTGTGATTTTTATAAATGACCTGGAAGTAGAGGGGTGGGTTAGTAAGTGTGCTGATAACATAAAAGCTGTGAATGTTGCAGGTAGACTGGAGGGTTGTCAGAGTTTATATTGCAACATCAGTACCTTGCAGAACTGGTTTGATAAGTGGGAGATGGATTTCAACCCCGATAAGTGTGAAGCTGTTCATTTTGGTAGGTCAAATTTGAAGACAATATAATATTAATTTAAGACTCTTGGCCGTGTGGAGAATCAGTGAGATCTTGGGGTCCTTGTCCATAGGACACTCAAAGCTGCTGTGCAGATTGACAGTGTCGTTAGGAAGGCGTATGGTGCGTTGGCCTTCATCATCCGTGGGACTGAGTTCAAGAGCCGTGAGGTAATGATTCAGCTTTTCAACACCACTTCAACACCAAGTGTCAGACACCACTTGAAGTACTATGTTCAGTCTTGGTCACCTCACTACAGGAAGGATGTGGATACTATAGAGCGAGTGCAGAGGAGATTTACAAGAACGTTGCTTGTATTGGAGAGCATGCCTTACAGGTTGAGCGAACTTGGCCTTTTCTCCATGGGTTGACAGAGGATGAGAGGTGACCTGGTAGAGGTGTAGGATGATGAGAGGCATTGATCATGTGGATAACAAGAGGCTTTTTCCCAGGGCTGAAACATCTAACATGAGGGGGCATAGATTTCAGGTGCTTGGAGGTAGGTACAAGGGGGATGTCAAAGGTATTTTTTTTCACACAGAGTGCTGGGTGTGTGGAATACACTGCTGGTGATGGTGGTAGAGGTGGATACAATAGGGTCTTTTAAGAGACTCTTAGATAGGCACATGAAGCTTAGAAAGAGGGCAATGTGGTAGGGAAATTCTTGGCAGTTTCAGGTGTAGATTATATGGTTGGCACAACATTGTGGGCCAACGGGCCTGTAATGTGCTGCAGATTTCTATGTTCTATGATATTGTAGCCAGCAGTGAGACTTGGTTGCAGGAAGGACAGGACTTGCAACCAATATGAAACATTCCAGATAATCCAAAGGATATCAGTTGATTGTAACAAATACAAGCTGCAAAAAAAAAATAACAAGTAAACATTCCAACCAACCACTTCCCAATCTTCTAGCATCTCACTAAGTTTTGATATATTCACCCAATGGTGTACTACAAATTTTTAGGATAAATCTTTCCAGTGCCTTTGAAATGGGTCCCAGAAACCCCAGCTGTTGTTCTGCATTCAGCCCTGCTTGTTTCTGCTTAATCTCTCAGCCTTTCCATGTGTTGGGATTAATGCTGTCCATCCTCAGGGTATGGTAGTGACATGGAGGTATGCGGAAAGTATGAAGTGAGGATGTTGAGTGCCTTGTAGTGACTCAGAGAGTGAGCTGTACTTAGAGAATGAGAACACATTGTTATCGGAGAGTTTCAGTCTGGTGTCAATCATTGTTGACAGATGGCCTGAAATGTTAATTTTGATCCTCTTCCCACAGATGAAGACTGACCGACTTAGAATTCACGTGTTTTCTGCTTCAGTTTTAGTTTCCCATCGTCTGCAGTTCTGTTTTTATTGTCAGTTGTTCTCTTTAGTTTAATTTCATTCCAACTGGGTGGTCAATTGTTTGTTCCCCTATTCCCACTATTTGCCCCTGTTTACTACAGATCCAGCATCTGTACCAACTCTGCAACCCGTGGGGACAACTTCTGAGCCAGGCAATGATTCGTACACGATCACGGACCCAGTGACATGCCCAGGTAATAGTGGTGGGGATTTGCTTTAAGCAGGCTCCTCTCTGAAATCATCATCAGATTCAACCAGGATCATGGAGTGCGTGGCATTGACTGAGGGAAGAATGGTGATAGAGTGACTGAAGGAAGAGGGGTGAATTGAATTGACTTTATTTCATATGTATTTCACATACATAAGGAGTAAAATGCTTTACGTTATGTCTCTGTCTGAATGTGCAATTTATAGTAATTTATAATGAATAGTATGTACAACGGGACAGTCAATATAACATAGAATTACAATTGTATCACATGATTTAATCAGTCTGATGGCCTGGTGGAAGAAGTTGTCATGGAGCCTGTTAGGCCAAGCTTTTATACTGCGCGAACATTTCCTGGATGGTAACAGATGGAACAGTTTGTGGTTGGGGTGAGTCGTGTCCCAATGATCCTTTGGGCCCTCTTTACACACCTTTCACTGTAAATGCCCTGAGTAGTGAGAAGTTCACATCTGCAGATGCGCTGGGCTGTCCACACCACTCTCTGCAGAGCCCTGCGACTGGGAGAAGTACAATTCCCATACCAGGCAGTGATACAGCCAGTCAGGATGCTCTTAATTGTGACTCTGTAAAGGGTTCTTAAGATCTGGAGACAGCCAAACTTCTTCAACCGCATGAGATGAAAAAGGCGGTATTGTGCGGTTTTACCACACAGCCGGTATGTACAGATCACATGATGTTCACAGTTATGTGTAAACTGAGGAACTTCAACCCTTTCAACCCCAGATCAATTGATGTCAATGTGGGTGAGTCTATCTCCGTTCCTCCTGCAATCCACAACCAGCTCCTTTATTTTTGTGACTTTGGGGGAGAGGTTGTTTTCTTCACACCACTTCTTCTCTGTAGGCTGACTCGTTATTACTTGAGATAAGGCCAATCAATGTAGTATCTTTCTTTTCTTAATCTTTTTATTGATTAAAACAAGTATATATATGTATCAGTAACAATATAAACCAAGATTAAGGTAGGCATTGTCAAAATCATAGATATTTTTAAATTAGTAAGAAAATATAATAAAAAAATGAAAATAACAATTCTCCTCTTACCAGTTTATGAAGAGAAAGGAAAAAACATTGGGTTTTAAATGAAAAGAAAAAAGCAACTCACTATATTAAAAAAAAACAGAACAGAAAAAAAGGCACTGGGCAGTCCATTTTGAGGATATGACCAAAAAGGAAAGAAGGAAAGACTTTCTAATCAAATCTAAAACTTAGAAAAAAAATTGAAGGAGTAATAAATCAAATTAAATGAAAGTATTGGATAAAGAGTTACCATATTTGCTCAAATTTAAAGGATGCATCAAATGTCTGACTTCCTATTTTCTCTAAACATAAACAGGGCGTAATGGAGGAGAGCCAGTAAAAGACCGTAGGTGAATTAGGATGTAGTATCATCTGCAAATTTAATTATCAGATTGGAGCTGTGGGTGGCAACCGTCATGGGTGTACAGAGAGCAGAGGATGGGGCTTAGTACGCAGCACTGAGGGGCTCCTGTGTTGAGGGTCAGGGGGGCAGAAGTGAGGGAGCTCACACTTACCACCTGCCGGCAATCTGACAGGAAGTCCAGAATCCAGCTGCTCAAGGCAGGGTGAAGTCTGAGGTCCCTGAGCTTCTTGTCAAACATGTAGGGAATTATGGTGTTGAATGCTGAACTGTAGTCCAAGAACAGCATTCTCACATAAACATCCCTCTTCTCCAGATGTGTATGGACAGATGTGGCTATTGCGTTATCTATCAATCGGTTGTGACGAATGGTGAATTGTAGGGGCTCCAGTGTGGGCGGTAGCATGCTGCAGATATAGTCCTTGACAGGCGCTCATAGCAATTGAGGAGAATGTGACAGGGCACAAGTTGTTCAGACATGTTACCCTGGTCGTCTTATGTACAGGGATGTCGGATGTTTTGAATGAGTAGGACACCATACACTGGGAGAGGGAGAGAGTAAAACTGGTTCAAACACACCAGCTAGTTGTGCCGCACACACTCTGAGTACCCGCCCTGGGATGCCGTCCGGTCCCGTAGCCTTGCGGCTGTTCACTCGTGGAAACATCTGCATCCTTTAGGCTCAGAGACGACCAAGTTGCAGGTTGTATCGGGGGCTCAGTGTTGGTGACGTTGAACCAAGTGTGAAAAAGGTTTCGCTCATCTGGGAGAGAGGCCAGCGATGATGGCGGCACCACTGCTTTTAGCTTTGAAGTCTGCAATGGTGTGCAGAGCTTCCCATAAGTTGTGTGTGTTTTGGTGGAGAGTTGTGTCTGGATCTTGTCCTTGTATTGAGGTTTTGCTGACTTGATGACTTTGTTGGTTTGTAGCTGAATTTCTGAAGTTACTGGTGGCAAAAATCTCTGTCTCACAACGGATTGGCCGAGGGGGACGGGTGACGGATTGGCCGAGGGGGACGGGTGAAGGAGTGGCCGAGGGAGACAGGTTACGGAGTGGCCGAGGGTGACAGGTGATGGAGTGGCCGAGGGTGACGGAGTGGCCGAGGGAGATGGGTTACGGAGTGGCCGAGGGAGACGGGTGACGGAGTGGCCGAGGGTGACGGAGTGGCCGAGGGAGATGGGTTACGGAGTGGCCGAGGGAGACGGGTGACGGAGTGGCCGAGGGAGACGGGTGACAGAGTGGCCGAGGGAGACGGGTTACGGAGTGGTCGAGGGAGACGAGTTACAGAGTAGCCGAGGTTGACGGAGTGGCCGAGGGAGACGGGTTACGGAGTGGCCGAAGGAGACGGGTGACAGAGTGGCTGAGGGTGACGGAGTGGCCAAGGGAGACGGGTGACGGAGCTGCCGAGGGTGACGGGTGACGGAGCGGCCGAGGGAGACGGGTGACAGATCTGCCGAGGGAGACAGGTGATGGAGCGGCCGAGGGAGATGGGTGACGGAGTTGCCGAGTGTTTTGGGGACTGTGTGGCAGAGAGAGTTGTGTGACTGAGTGGCTGAGGCAAATGGGTGACAGATGGACTGAGGACAGAGAGGTGTCCAATGGCCAAAAGGCTGTGGAAGCGACCCAAGGAAAAGTGTTGAGGGAGTAAGTAAAAGAGTGTTGCCTGGCCATCTGACAAGTGGGTACAGACACAAATATACAGGTATTCCAAGCTGTGGGGTAGTGGAGGCCACTCAGTCTGGGGACGACCAGAAGGTCGTGCGTTCAGATAAACATGAAGTCAAATGAATGTACAGATTCTGGGGGTTATGTAGTTACCATAGCACAGAGGGTCAGATATGAGTTGCATCTTCGAGAATTGTTCTGAGTGACTGACATACAGGCAAGGGGGGACTCAGAGTGGTTATGAAGGAAATGCCAAAGAGGGTTCTAGCCATCACTTCAAAAGATGGAGGTGATTTGTTTCCTATGACTTATGACAAATGAGTGGACCTCTAATGGGAGGAGCTTGGAGAATACAGGGACCAGTGGTTTGTTGAGTGCTGTATAACCCAACATTGCTGCTAGGAAGGGCGTTTGTTCCTACGGTGGAACGTTGGTTTTGGTTATTCCTGTAGTCTGTCCTATCACAAGCGAACTCTATAAATCCTCTCTGTCACTCACCATGTATCCCCGATTTAAAACAGATTCAGCGCCTCTTGGGAACAGTTGGGTACACAGCGGGTCTTCACCCACAATCCCATAACCATCTACAAGCACATATGTGATTGGAAGGGTCGTACAAATGGAGCCTCCCGCATATCCCTGTTTGTTACCTATCCAGCATCCTCGAGAATTGTTCTGACGGACGGACATAACGACAAGGAGTGACTCAGGATGGGTATGGAGGGAAATTGAAAAAAGAGGATCGACTTAGGACAGCTGAGTGAACCTCTCATTGGAGGAGCACGTGGAAGACAGTAGTTGGATGAGTTCTGTATAACCTTACATTGCAGTCATGATTGGCATTTGCTGGTACAGTGAAAAGTTGGTTTTGGTCACTCCTGCAGTCACCACTATCACAAACGAGCTCAATCGTTTCTCTCTGGCACTCACCATGTGTCCCTGATCTAAAACAGATGCAGGGTCTAAGGGGAACAGTACAGAACAGGTCTTTGTCCACAGTCACATAACCATCTACAGGCACACTTGTCAGAAGTAAGGGTTGTAGAAATAGATCCTCCCAAAAGTCTCTACAGTTGACCTTTGTCTGGACTGTGTTACCAGAAATAGGGAGAAGTTTCTTGGGCACTGAAAGGTCTGAATGTAAGTAAGTCATCTGAAGTAGATGGTGTACCACCAGGGTTCTGGAAGAGCTGGCTGGAGAGATTGTGGAGGTATTTGCAATGATCTTCAAGAATCGTTACATTCTGGAATGGTTCCGGAAGACTGGAAAAAGACAAATTTCAATCCACTCTTCAAAAAGGTAGAGAGGAAGAGGGAAGGAAACTATAGGCCAGTTATTCTGACCTCAATGATTGGGAAGATATAGGATGCCGAAATATGTGATCAATTTCCTGTTCCTCTGTTCTCAACATGTATCATCATTTTTTTACAGATCCAGCATCTGTATCAACTCCACAAGCAGAAAGGACAACACCTGAGCCAAGTGATGATTTGTCCATGATAACGTATCCAGATACAAGCTCAGGTATCAGTTGTGGGGACATGTTTTACACAGAATCCTCTCTGAAATTATCATTGAAGGGATTCAACCAGAATCAAGGGACTGACTGAGTTGCATGATGGAGTGACCTAGGGAGATGGCTGACAGACTGGCAAAGGGTGAAAGGTGGAGGAGTGATCAGGTGAGATTGGTGACTGAGTGGCTGAAGGATATCAGTGACGGAGAGTCCGAAGGATATGGGTGATGGAGTGGTCAAGGGGTATGTGTGATGGTGTGGGAGAGGGAGATGTGTGATGGAGTCGGCAAGATGTATGTCTGACAAAGTGGCCAAGCAGAAGTGGTGTCAGAGGGCCAAAAGGTGTTTGAAGAGACTGAAGGGAAGGTTTGATAAGGCAGGAAAGGAATGTTGCATTACCAATTGGAATGGACAGAAATATCTCAGTACTTCCAGCCATGCAATTCAGCTAGAATCAGCTGACTATTGAGAGGAGACTGGTGATGGAGTGACTGTGGGTGGTGTTTGACGGAGTGATTGATGGGTGTGAGTGACAGAGTAAACGAGTGAGGTGGGTGATGGAAGGACTAAAGAAGATGGGTGACAGACGGACCGAGGACAGAGGTGACTGGGATGGTCAAAAGGGTCTGGAAGAGATTCAGTAGAGTATTGAGGGAACAAGTTAAAGAGTGTTACATTGGGGGTCTGACCAAAGGGAATGGATAAAAGTGTGTAGGATTTCCTTGAGCATTGGGGGTGGCAGATGTCACTGGGCCTGGTACATGAGTGAGTGGGATGACCAGAACGTTGTGCATTCAGATAAACATGAAGGGAAATGTACTTACAAATGCTAGGGGTTATCGAGTTACCATAGCACAGAGCCTTAGATATGGGTATCCCTGGACATTGCAAACCCGAGAATCATTCTGAGTGCATGACTTACAGGCAAGGAGTGACACAGAGTGGGTATGGAGGGAAATTGACAAAGAGGGTTATTACCATCACTTGGACAGATGGAAGTGAATTGTTCGGAATGACTTTGGACAGCTGAGCGGACATCTCAGTTGAGGAACAAGTCCCTATAGTGGAGCTTTGACTTTCAAGATTCATTAGAATCTGGAATGTTTTCAGGAGACTGGAAAATTACACATGTCAGTCCACACTTCAAGAAGGTAGAGAGGTAGAAGGAAGGAAACTATAGGCCTGTTATTCCAACCACAGTGGTAGCGAAGATGTTGGAGGTCCAACTGGGTGGTCAATTGTCTGTTTCTCTGTTCCCAACAAGTGCCCTTGTTTATTACATATTCAACATCTGTACCAACTCCACAAACTGAGTGGACAACTCCTGAGCCAGGCGATGATTTGTCCACGATCATGGACCCAGATACAAGCTCAGGTATACGTTGTGGGGATCTGTTTTACAAAGAATCCTCTCTGATATTATCATCCAAGGGATTCAACCAGAATCCAGGGATTGACTGAGGGAAGATAGGTGACGGAACAGCCGAGGGAGATAGGGAATCAACACAAAGCTGTAGGTTTTCCGTGGGGGATGGGTGTGGCCACCGGGCCTGGTACGTGGGTGGGTGGGAAGATGGTCATGCATTCAGACAAACATGAAGTGGTCGGGGATAACTGAGTGACTGTAGCAGACAGGGTCAATTCTGAATACCCTTGGTTTTTCCATCCTCCAGAAATGCTGTGAGGTGCCTGACATACAGACAAAGAGTGACTCAGAATGGGAATGGAGAAATTGTCAAAAAGAGTTCTCAACATCTTTTGGAAAGTTGGAAATGATTTGTTTGGGATATAACAGGGATGCTGAGCAGACATTGGAGAGCATGTGGAATGCAGTGAATGGTGGTTGAATGAGTTCTGTTTAAATTTCCATGACTGCTGTGGTGGGTATTTGCTTGTAAGATGGAAGGAAGGTTTCAGCAATTCCTGTCTTCTCTCCTATCACAAGCAGCTCAATACTTCCTCTCCTAAAGTCAGAATGTGTCCCTGATTTAAACCAGATTCACAGTCACTTGGGCACAATAGGGTACAGAGCAGGACTTTGTCATCAATCCCATAAATAACTACAGGCACGTCTGTCAGTGTTATGGGGTTGTAGAAAACAATCCTATACCAAAGGAAGGAAACTATTGGCCAATTATTCTGATCTAAGTGGTTGGAAAGTTGTTGGAGTCCCATATGTCTGGCCAATTGTTTGTTCCTCTGCTCTGAATATGTACCCCTTTTTATTACAGATGCAGCATCAGAGCCACCTCTGCAACCTGAGGGGACAACTCCTGATACAAGCGAGGATTTGTCCACGATCACAGACCCAGGCACAAGCTCAGGTATCAGTTGCAGGGACGTGTTTTACACAGCCTCATCTCTGAGACTGGCATTGAAGGGATTCCACCAGAATCAAGAGACTGACTGAGGCGAGATGGGTGACAGAATGACTGAGGGAGAGGAGTGATGGAGTGACTGAAGGAGATGGTTGACAAAGTGACTAGGAAGATTAGTGCCAGAGTCACAGAGGGAAAAGGGCGACGGAGTGACCAAGGCAGATGGGCGACAGAGTGGCCAAGAGGAGAGGGGTGTGGAAACAAGAGTTTTACATAATTGGTCTGACCAACTGGAATGGACACAAATATCTAGCTATTCCGAGCTGTGGGTTCGGCAGAGACCACTGGGCCTGGTACATGGGTGAGCGGGACATGAAGCTGAATGAATGTACAGATGCAGGGGATTATTGAGTTACATAGCACAGAGGGTCCAGAGGGTCAGATATGAGTATCCCTGGATGTGGCATCCTCAAGAATTGTTCTGAGTGATGAATGTACAGGCAAGGAGTGATTCAAAGTGGGTATGGAGGGAATTGTCCAAGAGAGTTCTAGCCATCACTTGGAAAGATGGAGATGATTTGTTTGGGATGACTTAGGACAGCTGAGTGGACCTCCCATTGGAGCCGCATGTGGAATACAGTGACTGGTGTATAACCTTACATTGTGGCTGTGATGGGCATTTGCAGGTGAAGTGGAAGGGTGGTTTTGATGATTCGTGTCGTCTCTCCTATCACAGGCGAGCTCAATAATTCCTCTCCTGCACTCACCATGTGTCCCTGATTTAAAACAGATTTAAGGTCTTTTGGAAACAGTACGGTATCGAGCAGGTTTTTCACATTATCCAATAACCATCTACAAGCATATCTGTCAGTATTAGGATTTGTAGAAATGGAGCCTCGCAAGTCTCTATGGTGGTACTTTGAATGTCTGTGTTACCATAACTGGAGAGAAGTTTATTGGGAAGCTGAAGGTCTGAATGTAGAAAAGTCACCTGAGCTGGATCGTGTACCCCTGGAGTTCTGGAAGAGGTGGCTGGAGAGATTGTGGAGGTACTTGTAATGATCTTTCAAGAATCATTAGTTTCTGGAATGGTTCCAGAAGACTGGAAAATTACAAATGTCACGCCACTCTTGAAGAAGGCAGAGGGGTAGAAGAAAGGAAACCAATGGCTGGTTATTTTGATGTCAGCCGTTGGAAAGATTTTGGAGTCTCAACTGGCTGTTCAATTGTCTGTTCCTCTGTTCCTTGTATGTACACCTGTTTATTACAGATGCAACATCTATAACAACTCCACAAACTGAGGGGAAAACTCCTGAGCAAGGCGATGATTTGTCCACGATCACGGACCAAGATCCGAATGCAGGTATCAGTTGTGGTGATGGGTTTTACACAGATTCTTCTCTGAAAATATCAACTAATGTATTCAACCGGAATCAAGTGACTGACTGAGGGGAGCTGGGTGATGATGTGGCAGAGGGAGCGAAGTAGTCAAGGGAGCTGGATGACGGAGTGGCCGATGTAGATTGGTGACTGAGGTGCTGAGAACAGAGGGGTGTCGGATGGCCTGGAAGGTATAGGATAGACCTAGGGGAGAGTGTTAAGGAAGCAAGTAAAATAATGTTGCATGACAGGTCTGACCAATATGAATGGGCGCAAATATCTTGGTATTCCGAGCAGTGGATGTTGAGGAGGCCACTGAGACTGGTACGTGGAACAGCGGGGTGAACAGAAGTTCATGCATTGTGGAAACATGATGTGAAATGAATGTACCGATGCTGGGGATGGTTGAGAGACTGTAGCATACAGGGTCAGATAAGAGTATCCCTGGATGTTACACCCTAGAGAATTGTTCTGGAGTGTCAACACACAGGCAAGGATTGAGTCAGAAAGGGAATGGAGAGAATTGTAAAACAGCCATCTAGTAGAAAGCTGGAGGTGTTTTGTTATAGACAATGTAGTTCAGCTGAGCAGACGTCTCATGCGAGGAGGATGTGGATTGCAGTGATTGGTGGTTTGGTGAGCACCATATAACCTTACATTGTGGAGCACAATGGGCCTGTGCTGGCATGATAGAATGCTGATTTTGGTGATTCGTGTGGTCTCTTCTCAAACTAGCTCAATACTTTCTGCCCAACATTCACCAAGTGTTCCTGATTTAACATACAACCAACATCCCTTGGGCACAGTAGGGTGCAGAGTATGACTTCCTCCACAATCCCATTACCATCAACAAGCACATTGTCAGTTATAGGGGTTGTAGAAATTGAGGCTGTCCCATGTCCCTGTGGTGGAACTTTGAATGTTTGTGTTTCCATAACAAGAGAGGAGGTGCTTGGAAAACAGAAAGGTCTGAATGTAGATATATCAACTGGACCAGGTATTCTCCACCCCGGAGTCCTGGAAGACGTGGCTAAAAGATTGTGGAGGCATTAGTAATGATCTTTCATGGATCACTAGATTCTCAATATTTCTGGAAGACTAGGAAATTACAGATGCCACTCCACTCCTGAATAAGTTGTAGAGGCAGAAAGGAGGAAACTTTAGACCTGTTATTCTGATCTTAATGGTTGGGAACTTGTTGGAATCCCAACTCAGTGGTCTATTTTCTATTCCTCTGTTCCCACCATGTACCCCTGTTTATTACAGAACCAGCATCTGTACCAACTGCACAAACAAAGTGGACAACTCCTGAGCCAATGGATGATTTGTCCATGATCACGGACACAAAAGCAAGCTCTGGTGTCATTTGTGGGATCGTGTTTTACAAAGAGTCCTCTCTGCAAATATGATCCAAAGGATTCAACCAGAATCAAGGGGCTGACTGAGGGGAGATCGGTGATAGAGGGACCAAGGAAGATTGGTGTTAGTGTCAGCGACAGAGATGGGTGATGGAGTCAGCCAGGGAGATGGGTGATAGACTAACTGATAGAGGTAGTTGACGGAGAGGCTATGGGAGTAGAGTGACGGAGTGTCCGAGGGATATGGGTGATGGAGGTACTGAGGACAGAGTGGTGCTGTAGCGCCAAAAAGGTGTAGGAAGAGGGGTGAGGAAGGAAGACATAGAGTGTTTCATGATATATCTGACCTATTGGAACAACACACATTTCTTGGTATTCGGAACAGTGGGGATGGGGGAGTCCACTGTGCATGGTACATGGGTGAGTGGGATGAATTGAAGGTCATGCATTGAGATAAACATAAAGAGAAATGAATGTACAGTTGTTGGGGACAGCTAAGTGACTGCAGCATACGGGGTCAGATCTGAATATCCCTGGATGTTGCATCCGAGATAATTGTTCTGGAGTGTCTGACGTATGGGTAATATGTGACTTAGATTGGGACTGGAGAAATTGTCAAACATTTCCAGCTATCTGCTATAAAGGAGGTGATTTGTTTGGGATAACTCAGCACCTCTCATGGGAGGAAGACGCAAAATGCAGAGACTGGCGTTTAGGTGAGTGCAGTATAACCTTATATGATGGTGTGTGTGGGCTTGTGTTGGGACAATGGAAGACTGGTTGTGGTGACTTCTGTAGTCTCGTCCCATCACAAGCTAGCACATAACACCCTCTCTTACACTCACCATGTCTCTCTGATCTAAAACACATGCAGGGTCACTTGGGAAGAGTAGGGTATGGAGCACGACTTTGACCACAGTCCCAGTAACATCTACCAGCACCTTTGTCAGTGGAAGGGGTTGTAGAAATGGAACCTCCTTCAAATCTATATTGTGGAGCTTTGACTGGACTATGTTACCAGAAATAGAGAGGAGGCACCCCAGAATTCTGGAAGTGGTGGCTGAAGAGATAGTGGAAGCATTAGCCAAGATCTTTCAAGAATCACCAGATTATCGAATGATTCTGGAAGACTGGAAAATAACAAATGTCAGTCCACTTTTCAAGAAGGCAGAGAGGCAGAAGGAGGAACTCTGTAGGACAGATATCTTGACCTCGAGTGGTTGGGGAAAATGCTGGATTCCCAACTGAATGGTTAATTGTCTGTACCCCTTTTCCCACCTGTACCTCTGTTTATTACAGATCCATCATCTGTACCAACTCCACATCCCGAGGGGACAACACCTGAGCCAAGCGATGATTTGTCCAATATCACAGACCAAGTTACAAGTTCAGGTATCAGTTGTGGGGATGTGCTTTAAACAGACTCTTCTCAAAAATTATCATCCGATGGATTCAGCCAGAATCAAGTGACTAACTGAGGGCAGCTGGGTGACAGAGGGCGCGAGGGGGGTGGGTGATGGAGGGCGCGAGGGGGGTGGGTGACAGACGGTGCGAGGGGGATGGGTGACGGAGGGCGCGAGGAGGATGGGTGACGGAGGGCGCGAGGGGGATGGGTGACGGAGGACGCGAGGGGGATGGGTGACGGAGGGCGCGAGGGGGATGGGTGATGGAGGGCGCGAGGGGGATGGGTTATGGGGGTGCTGAGGACATAGGGTTATGGGTGGGCCAAGAAGTTGTGGGAGAGATAGAGCGGGACAGGTGAGGAAGCTAGTAAAAGAGCATTGTGTGATGGCCCTGACCAACTGGAACGGGCACAAATATCTCAGTATTCTGAGCAGTAGATGTTGAGGAGGCCACTAGGACTGGTACGCGGATCTGTGGGATGACCGTGACCTGAAATGAATGACAGATGCTGGGGATAGTTGAGTAACCGTAACATACAGTGTCAGATCCCATTCTCTTTGGATATTACATCCTGGAGAATTGTTCTGGAGTGTCTGATGTGCAGGCATGGATTGACTCAGAGTGGAAGTGGAGGGAATTGTCAAAGAGCCATCTAGTAGAAAGATGGAGGTGATTTGTTATGGATGACTTAGTTCAGCTGAGCGGCCCTCTCATGCGAGGAGGATGTGGATTGCAGTGACTGGTGACTGGGTGAGTGCTGTATAAACTTACATGGTGGAGCACGATGGGCCTCTGATGGCATGGCATGACGGAATGCTGATTTTAGTGTTTCCGATAGTCTCGTTCTATCACAAACTAGCTCAGCACTTCCTCTCCAATACACAGCTTGTGTCCCTGACTTAAAACACGTTCAGTGTCTCTTGGGAACAGCAGAGTACAGAGTATGACTTTGTCCACAGTCCCATAACAACCTACAGGCGCATTGTCAGTGGTAGGGGTGGTAGAAATGGAGACTCTCCCAAGTTTCCGTGGTGGAAATTTGAATGTTTGCGTTTCCATAACAAGAGAGGATGTTCTTGGGAAACAGAAAGTTCTGAATGTTGACAAGTCACCTGGACCAGACAGTGTGCACCCCAGAGTTCTGGAAGAGATGTCTGAAGAGATTGTGGAGGCATTAGTAATGATCTTTCAAGAATCACTAGATTCTATATGTTTCTGGAAGATAAGGAGATTACAGATATCACTCCACTCTTGAAGAAGGTAGCGAGTTAGAAAGAAGGAAACTATTGGCCTGTTATTCTAATCTCACTGGATGGGAAGATGTTGGAGTCCCAACCCGGTGGTCTATTGTCTGTTCCTTCGTACCCACTACGTACCCCTGTTTATTACAGATCCATCATCTGTATCAACTCCACAAACCGAGAGGACAATTCCTGAACTAAGTGATGATTTGTCCACAATCAGAGACCAGGATATAAGCTCAGGTATTAGTTGCGGGGGCAAGTTTTACACAGACTTCCCGCTGAAATTATCATCCAATGGGTTCAATCACAATCAAGGGATAGACTGAGGGGAGATGGGTGTTGGAGGGATAGCGGGCGATTGATGGTAGAGTCACTGTGGGAGATGGGTGTTGGAGTGGCCAAGTGAGGTGGGTGACCAGTCTGACCAATTAGAATGGACAGAAATATCTCATTATTCCGAGCAGTGGGATTCGAGAAGAATCGAGGGACTGACTGTGGGATGATAGATTGGCCAAGGGATATGAGTGACAGTCGGTTCATGGACAGAAAGGTGTGGGATGTCTCAAGCGGTGTGGGAGAGACCATGGGGAGAGTGTTTAGGGAGCAAGTAAAAGTGTTGCATGATGGGTCTGACCAGTGGGGATGGGGCATCGGTTTGCCATGCGTATTGGGGTTGATGGAGGTCACTGTGCCTGGCACATGGTTGAGTGGGATGAACAGAAGCTCGCTTGTTGAGATATACATGAAGTGAATTCAACCTGAAGGTGCAATGGATAATTGAGTGACTGTAGCGTACAAAGTCGAATATCAGTATCCCTGGATCCAGCATACTCAGGAATTGTTCTGGTGAGAATGACGTATTGGCAAGGAATGCCAGAGTGGGACTGTAGAAATTGACAAAGACGGTTCTAACCATCTGGTTGAAAGATGGAGGTGATTTGGTTGGGATAACTCATGGGAGGAGGATTCGAAAGGCAGATACTGGTGGCTGGGTAAGCGCTCTATAACCTTACATGACTGGGTGTGATAGGCCTGTGTTGGTATGTTGGAAGGCTGGTTGTGGTGATTCCTGTAGTCTCATCCTATCACAAGCTGGCACAACAGTGACCTTGTGCCCCTAATTTAGAACATATTCAGCGTCTCTTGGGAACAGTAGGGTACAGATCTTGACTGTGTCCACAATTGCATAGCCATTTACAAGCACATTGTCAGTTGTAGGAGTGGTTGAAATGGATCCTATTGCAAATTGCAATGGTGGAGCTTTGACAAAACTGTGTTACCATAATGAGAGAGGAGGTTTCCTGGGAAACTGAAAGGTCTGAATGTAGATGAAACATCTGAACAAGATGGTGTACGCCCAGAGTTCTGGAAGAGGAGGCTGATGAGCGTGTGGAAGGATTGGTAATGATCTTTCAAGAATCACTAGATTCTGGATTGGTTCCGGATGACTACAAAGTTACAAATGTAACTCCACACTTCAGGAAGGTAGAGAGGCAGAAGGAAAGATACTACAGGCCAGTTATTCTGGCCTCAGTGACTGGCAGATGTTGGAGTCCCAATGGGGTGGGCAATTGTCTGTTCCTCTATTCCCACCATGTGCCCCTGTTTATTACAGATTCAGCATCTGTACCAACTTTGCAACCCAAGGGGACCACTCCCAAGCCAAGTGATGATTTGTCCACAATCAATGACCCAGAAACAAGTTCAGGTATCAGTTGTGGGGATGTGTTTTACAGAGACTCCTCTCTGCAATTTACAGTCAACGGTAATGGAGGGCCCTAGGAAGATGGGTGATAGAGTGACAGAGTGGGCTGGGTGACGGAGTGGCAGAGGGGGATGTGTGTCAGGGTGACGCAGAGAGGTGGGTGACGGAGTGGCCGAGGGTTATGGGTGACGGAGTGGCTGAGGGAGATGGTTGAGTGAATGAGTGGCTGAGGGAGATAGGTGATGGAGATTCTGAGGACAAAGGTGCGTGGGAAGGCCAAGCAGGTGTGGGACTGACCGAGGAGAGAATGGTGAGGAAACAAATAAAAGAGTGTTGCATGATGGGTCGAATGGACAGAGATATCTAGGTATTCTGAGCAGTGGGTGTTGGAGAGGCCACTGGGACTGGTACATGGAACTACGGGATGTACAGAAGGTCATGCTTTGTGATAAAAATAAATTGAAATGAATGTACAGATGCTGGGGATGGTTGAGTGATCGTAGCATGCAGGATCAGATTTGAGTATCCCTGGATGTTACATTCTAGAGAATTGTTCTGTAGTATCTGACGTACAGGCAAGGGTTGACTCAGATTGGGAAAAGAGCGAGTTGCCTAAGGGCCATCTAGTAGAAAGTGGGAGGTGATTTGCTATGGACGACTTAGTTTAGCTGACCAGACCTCTCATGTGAGGAAGATATGCATTGCAGTGACTGGTGGTTGGGTGAGTGCTGTATAAACTCAGATAGTGGAGCACGATGGGCCTGTGATGGTATGACGGAAGGCTGGCTGTAGTGATTCCTGTATCTGGTCCATCACAAGTTCGCCCAGTAAATCTTCTCCCACACACACCATGTGTCCCTGATTTGAAACACATTCAGGGACTCTTGGGAACAGTAGGGTACACAACACGACCTTGTCCACAATCCCAGAAACATCCACTAGCACGTTTGTCAGTGGTAGGGGTGGTAAAAATAGAGCCTTCTGCAAAACACAATGATGGAACTTTGACTGGACTGTTTTACCATAACTAGAGAAGAGATTCTTGGGAAACTGAAAGGTCTGAATGTAGATGAGACATCTGAACGAGATCGTGTACCCCAGAGTTCTGAAAGAGCAGGCTGATGAGTGTGTGGAAGGATTGGTGATGATCTTTCAAGAATCACGAGGTTCTGGATTGGTTCCGGATGACTGCAAAATTACAAATGTAACTCCACTCTTCAAGAAGGTAGAGGGGCAGAAGGAAGGATACCAATAGACTGGTCCTGGACTTATTCCCTGGCATAATTTACATATTGCTATTTAACTATTTATGGTTTTATTACTATTTAATTATTTATGGTGCAACTGTAATGAAAACCAATTTCCCCGGGATCAATAAAGTATGGACTATGACTATGACTACAAGCCAGTTATTCTGGCCTCAGTGACTGGGAGATGTTGGAGTCCCAATGCAGTGGGCATTTGTCTGTTCTTCTATTCGCACCATGTGCCCTTGTTTATTACTGATCCAATATCTGTACCAACTCCACAAACTCTGGGGACAAGTCCTGATCCAAGTGATGATTACTCCACAATCATGGACCCAGATACAAGCTCAGGTATCAATTATGGGGATGTGTTTTACAGTGACTCCTCTCTGCAATTAACATTTGATGGATAGAACCAGCATCAAGCGGCTGACTGAGGGATGATGGGAGATGGAGGGCCCGAAGGAGATCGGTGCGAGTGCCAGATGGGGATGGGTGATGGATTAGCTGAAGGAGATATGTGTCAGGATGACCAAGAGAGGTAGGTGACTGGGTGGTCGAGGGAGATGTGTGCCGGAGTGGGTGAGGGACATGGGTGTCAGGGTTACCCAGAGAGGTGGGTGATGGAGTCGTCGAGGGAGATGTGTGTCAGGGTTACTGAAGGAGGTGGGTGAATGAGTTGCTGTTGAAGATAGATGATGGAGATGCTGATTACAGAGGGGTGTGGGAAGGCCGAGAATGTGTGGGAGCGACCAAAGGAGAGTGGTGAGGAATCAAGTGAAAGAGTGTTGCGTGACAGGTCTGACCAATTGGAATGGACACAAGTGTCTGGGTATTCTGAGCAGTGGGTGTTCAGGAGGCCACTGGGACTGGTACATGGAACTGTGAGATGAACAGAAGGTCATGTGTTTTGATAAACATGAACTGAAATGAACGTACAGATACTGGGATAATTAAGTGACCGTAGCATACTGGGTCAGATCCCAGTATCCCTGGATATTACATCTTTGAGAATTGTTCTGGAGTGTCTGACATACAAGGAAGGATTGACTCAGAGTGGAGGGAACTGAGGGAATTGACTCAGTGTGGAGGGGATGGAGGGAATTGTCAAAGATCCATCTGGTAGAAAGATGGAGGTGTTTTGTAATGGACGACTTAGTCAGCTGAATCGACCTCTCATGCGAGGATGATGTGGATTGCAGTGACTGGTGTTTGAGTGAGTACTGTATAACCTTACATTGTGGAGAATGATGGGCCTGTGATGGCATGATGGAATGCTGATTTTGGTGATTCCTGTAGGTTGTCCCATCAGAAACTTACTCAGTACTTCCTCTCGAAACTCACCATGTGTTCCTGATATAAAACACATTCAGCGTCTCTTGGGAACAGTAGGGTACAGAGAATGTCTTCGTCCACAATCCCATATCCATCTACAAGCACATTGTCAGTGGTAGGGGTAGTAGAAATTGAGGCTGTCCAATGTCTCTGTGGTGGAAATTTGAATGTTTATGTTTCCATAACAAGAGAGGAGGTGCTTGGGAAACAGAAAGGTCTGAATGTAGATAGATCACCTGGACCAGACCCAGAGTTCTGGAAGAGGTGACTGAGGAGATTGTAGAGGGATTAGTCTTGATCTTCAAAGAATCCCTTGATTCTACACGTTTATGAAAGACAAGAAAATTACAGATGTCACTTCACTCTCGAAGAAGGTAGCGAGGCAGGAAGAAGGAAATGATAGGTCTGTTATTCTAATCTCAGTGGTAGGGAAAATGTTGGAGTCCAAACTGGTGGTCTATTGTCTGTTCCTTTGTTCCCACCATTTACCCCTGTTTATTACAGATCCAACATCTGTACCAACTCTACAAACCAAAGGGACAAGTCCTGAGCCAAGTGATGATTTGTCCACAATCACTGACCAGGATACAAACTCAGGTACCAGTTGTGGGGACATGTTTTACACAGACATCACTCTGAAATTATTATCCGATGGATTCAACCAGAATCAAGTGACTGACTGAGGGGAGATGGGAGATGGAGAGATCGAGGGAGATTGGTGATAGAGTCACCGTGGGAGATGGGTGATGGACGGGCTGTGGGAGACCGATGACAGATGGACCAAGGACAGAGGGGCGTGGGATGGCTCAAAGGGTGTGGGAGAGACCAAGGGAAGAGTGTTGAGGGAGCAAGTAAAAGTGTGTTGCATGATGGGTCTGACCAATCGGGATGGGCTTGGGGTTTGCCCTGAGCTGCGGGGGGGTCGTGGAGGTCACTGTGTTTGGCACACGCGTGAGTGGAGTGCACAGGAGCTCGGTTGTTGAGATAATATGATTTGAAATCAACCTAAAGGTGCTGTAGATAATTGAGTGACTATAGCATACAGAGTCAGATCTCAGTATCCCTGGACGCTGCATCCCTGGAGAGAATGACGTATTGGCAAGGAATGAGAGAATGGGACTGGAGAAATTGACCAAGAGGGTTCTAGCCATCTGATCGAAAGATGGAGGTGATTTGGTTGGGATGACCCATGACCTCTCATGGGAGGAGGATGCCAAATGCTGAGTGTGGTGGTTGGGTGAGTGCTGGATAACCTTACATGATCGGGTGTGATGTGCCTTTGTTGGTACGTTGGAAGTCTGGTTGTGATGATATCAGTTGTCTCATCCTATCACAAACTAGCATAATACTTCCTCTCCAACATTCACCATGTGCCCTTGATTTAAAACATATTCAGGGTCTCTTGGGAACAGTAAGTCAGAGAGCATGACTTTGTCCACAATTGCATCACCGTCTGCAGGCACATTTGTCAGTGGTAGCAGTTGTAGAAATGGAGCCTCCTGCAAATCACAATGGTGTAGCTTTGAATGAACTGTGTTACCATCACTAAAGAGGAGGTTCTTGGGAAACTGAAAGGTCTGAATGCAGATGAGACATATGAACGAGAGTTCTGGAAAAGCAGGTTGACGAAATGGTGGTGGGATTGGAAATGATCTTGCAAGAATTACTTGATTCTGGAATGGTTCCGGATGGCTGTAAAATTACAAATGTATTTCCACTCTTCAAGAAGGTAGAGAGGCAGAAGGAGGGAAACTATAGGCCAGTTATTCTGACTTCAGTGATTGAGTAGATGTTGGAGTCCCAACTGGGTGGTCAATTGTCTTTTCCTCTGTTCCCACCATGTGCTCCTTTTTATCACAGATCCAACATCCGAACCAACTCCACAAACTGAGGGGACAACTCCTGAGCTAAGCGATGATTTGTCCACGACCAAGGACCCAGATACAAGCTCAGGTATCAGTTGTGGGGAAGTATTTTACAGAGACTCCTCTGCAATTAACATTCAACGGATTCTACCAACATCATGCAACTAAATGAGGGGAGATGGATGACGGAGTGGCCGAGAGGGATAGATGATTGAGTGGCCGAGGGGGATAGGTGATGGCATGCCTGAGGGGAATGGGTGATGTGTATGGGAGAGACCGAGTGAGAGGGGTGTGGAACCAAGAAAAAGTGTTGCATGGTTGTCTAGATCAATTGGAGTGGACAAAAGTATCTAGGCATCCTGTGCAGTGACTGTTTGGAGGCCATTTGGTTTGGTACATGGGTAGAATAGAAGGTAATGTGCTGTGATAAACATGAAGTGATATGAATATTCAGATGTTTGCGATAATTGAGGGGCTGCAACATATAGGTTCAGATCTGAGTATCCCTGGATGTTGCATCCTAGACACTTGATCTGGTGTGTCTTACGTATTCAGAAGATGTGACTTAGATTGGGAATGGAGACATTATCAGAGGCTTTGAGCCATCTGGTAGAAAGGTGGAGGAGATTCGTTTGGGATGACTTAGGATATCTCAGGGGAGGAAGAAAAGGTCTGCAGAGACTGTTGGTTGGATGAGTGTTGTCTAACCTTAATGTCTGGGCGTGATGGACATGTGTTGGTATGATGGAAGGCTGGTTGTGGTGATTACTGCTGTCTCCTCCCATCTCAAACTAGCACAATACATCCTCTCCTACACTCACCATGTGTCCTTGATTTAAAACACTTTCCCTCTCTCGGGAACAGTAGGGTACAGAGCATGACTTTGTCCACAATCCCAGAGACATCACAAGTACATTTGTCACTGGGAGCTGCTTTAGAAATGGAGTCTCACCCAAGTCTCTGTGGTGAAGCTGTGGACTGGTCTGTGGGATGAATGAATAATGTCCCAGGTTACACAACCTCTCTTTATAACTTTGATACTGAAATATAGGCAAATGTCTTGTGAATATTTTACACAGTCTTTCTGTGAGTGCATGGACTGGGCTGACGGCAACAGTGGTGGAGGTGGATACGATGGGGTCTTTTAAGAGACTCCTGGACAGGTATATGGAGCTCAGAAAAATAGAGGGCTATGGGTAACTCTAGGTAATTTCTCAGGTAAAGACATGTTCGTCATAGCTTGTGGGCCAAAGGGCCTGTATTGTGCTGTAGGTGTTCTGTATTTCTACGTTTCTCGTTTGGTGACATCTTTCCGAAAACAGGATGAACAAAGCTGTGAGCCTGTTATTCCGAGTGTAGCCTCATCATCATCTCATAGCACTACAGAATAATTTGTCACCTCCTTTGGTCAATGCCCTGACTGAAGGTCAGCATAATATGCAAACAGGTGAACCATCTGGCAAACTGTATTTTCCGTATTTGAGGAAATATCCATTCTTGCAAAGAAACATAGGATACCTCTTCAAACTGCGCTGAAGCTCATTGGAAGCCAGTCTAGTATTAAATAACTTTGAATTTTTAAAGCTCTGTAGAGGTGGTAGCTGTGTTTCCTCACCAGAGCTCATAGGTGAATGTGCTATTATTATTAATCTGAACATGCATCTGATGCTGTTTAACATTCAGGGTCACTTAAGTAACCCGGCCGGTTCTCATCATTCTCAGTGAGATGGTGGTTTTGCATCAATATATCTTTTCAGGGAGATTTTCTCTGTCAGTCTTACTTACTCACACAAAGATGCTGTATTTATTCAGGTCTTCAGATTCACATTGATGAACTGATGGCTGAGTAATTGCCTGTCATGTCCATAAAACCATAAAGCATCTGGGAGTGTATCCACTGGAATTTAGAAGAATGAGGGGGGATCTCATTGAAACCTATCGAATTTTGAAAGGCCTCGAAAGAGTGGATGTGGAGAGGATGTTTCTTTTGGTGGGGGAGTCTTAGACCAGAGGACGCAGCCTCAGAATAAAGAGATTTCCATTTAGAACATATTGAAGAGGATTTGTTTTCAGCAGAGAATGGTAAATCTGTGAGGTTTTTTATCATGGGTGGCTTAGGACGTCAAGTGATTGGGTATAGTTAAGGTAATGGTTCATCAGAGCATGAAGACAGAAGTTTGTAGCTGAGCGTGAAATGTATCAGCCATGATGAAATGAAGCATAATTGATGGGCCAAATGGCCTAATTCTGCTCGAATGGTCGTATAAGAGCAGAATTAGGCCATTTAACCCATCATGTGTGCCCCAATCCATTAAGGCTCTCAACTCCATTCCCTGCCTTCTCCCCATAACCTCTGACACTGGAATAAACAAGAGTCTATCAGCCACCTCTTCATCTATACTCAATGACGTGACTTCCACAGCTGTCCATGGCAACGAGTTTCACAGAAACACCCACCCGCTGGTTGAAGAAAATCCTCCTTATTTTATGTTATTCATTTATTTAGTGATACTGAGCGGAGGAAGCCCTTTCAGCACTTTGAGCCTTGATGTCTCAGCCAACACCGACAAACCTGATTATTCCTAAACTAATCACGGGACAATTTACAGTGACCAATTAACCTACCCGGCATGTCTTTTGACTGTGGAATGAATCCTATGCACCCAGGGAAAACCCACACATTTCACAGGGAGCACACAAAAACTCCTAACAGAATGGCACCAGGGTTGATCTCCAAACTCCAGAATGCTCCGTGCTGTAATATTGTAGAGCTCACCACTACGCTACTGTGACGCTCATCTCTGTACTAAATAGACATTCAAGTCAGTTGTTTAAAAGATCATTACTAATGTTCGCACAATCCTTTAGGCTGCCTCCTTCAGACCCCTTGGGGTGTAGTCCATCTGGATCAGGTGAATTTTCTACCTTCAGACATTTTCTCTCCAAGCACCTCCTTCACCCGACACTCTCAAATTTGTGGCATACTTCCTCTGTCTTCCACAGTGAAGAGTGACACAGAATAATTTCTTTGTCCCATATTACTACCTCCCAGTGTCAGTTTCCAGCATTCTGATACCAACCCTCATTTCTCGTTTTCTGTTTATACAGCTGAAACTTTTGGGATTTTCGTTTATATTATTAAATAGCTTTCCTTCATATTTCAGCTTTTCTCTTATGTTTTTTTTAGCTGCCTTCTTGTTTGTTTTCAAAGTTTCCTAATCATCTAACTTTCCACTAATCGTTGCTATGTTATATGCCCTCTCTTTTCCTTCAATGCATCTTTGACTTCCCTTGTCACCCACAGTCGTCTCGCCCTCCCTTGAGAGTACTACTTCATCTTTGAGATGTATCTATCTTCACCTTCAAAAGTGCCTCGAGAAACTCTTGCAATTCTTTTACTAAATTCTCTCTCTGCTACTATCCCCTTCCAATCAACTTTCACCACCTCCTGTCTCATGCTTCTGTAATTCCCTTTACTCTGCTGAAATATGGATGCATCCGACTTCATTCTCCTTCTGAAACTGTAGGGTAAATTCTTTCATATCATGAACAGTACCACGTAAGGGTTGTTTACCCTCATCCACTCATGCATTGCTACCATCATCCAATTCCTGCTTTGTGAATGGGAGACATGTGACACTGGGAGTTATCCAGAGATTACTGCCTTGCTCTTCATCCTCTTCCATAATTCCCTATACTCTCAGCGCAGGCCCCCTTCCCACTTTCTGACTGCTCACCCTCCCTCCTGAAAATATTTTGCAGTCTCTCTGAGACATCCTTGATCCTAGCACCTGGAAGCCAACAGACGATCCTGTTGCCACAGAATCTGCTGTCAGTCCCTGAACTATTGAGTGTTCTACCAACATCGCTCAACTTGAATTTACCCTTTCCCTCTGAGCCTTAGAATCGGCCACATTGCCACGACCTGGTAGATGTGACTGTGCTTTGATAGGTCATCCCCCCAGCAGTATCCACAAGGTGCTGTATGGCACAGCCACGGGGAAACTTGAACTAACTGCTTACTCCCCATAGATCTCCAACTGATCAACATTTTACAATCTGAAGGTTGCACACACCTCAGTGAAAGTTTCATCGAAGAGGTTTTCAGCCTCCAGGATGTTCCAGAGTACGTCTGGCTCAATTTCCTTGATCTCCTCAGTCAGGACCTCAAATTGGACTTCCTGCAGATGTAGAGTTCAGGGAGTCTCTGAGGTACGCGGAGATCCCATATAATACAGGAGGAACATTCCACTGCCCAAGCTATCATCCTGCCTACAATAGTGATATCTTTGACTCTTAACATCTTAAGCTTAAGTTCTGCAATCAACTACATGATTTCAAACAACTCAGAACCTTAGCCTCTGCCTGTTGAGTCAAAGCCTGACCATTCTTACTCCAACAATGGCTGCTCTGCTTATACTTCGTTTCTTTTTGTTGACCCTTGAAAAGTCACCAACAATCCAGGTGATTTTCTGCTCAACACACATGTCCTATCAGGTCTCGGTCACATTTAAAAGCTGGTGCATAAAGTCCACAAGCAACCATCTCCGACTCTCTCAGTGACCTTCTGCTGGCAGGCAAGCCCTGACTTGCCCCTGTTGCTTTTTAAACCTGGCATGTGAAATCCACAAAAAAAAACTCAAATTCACTCTGTGATTTCCCACTCAGCAGATATAAGTAGGAAGAATAATAGTTACCCCTGGAGGAGAAGAATAAGGAAAGTGAGATGGGATCCATGCCAAGATGCAGGGCGGAGATTACAGGAGTAAAAGAAAGGACCAGGTCTGGGATTGCCCATGTGCACAGTGATGTCCTCAGGCTCAGGAGTGAGCAGTGAGGATTACTGCAAGGAAATGTGGGTCCCACATTTCTTCCCTGCAATTCATCCCCGCCCAGAAGGAGGGTAATATCAATTGTTTGTGTGGGAAAGATGGTGAAGGTAAGAGGGATAACATGAAGCCAGTTCTCTGCTCCACAAACATCTCTCCCAGCCCAATGACTATTCTCAAAGTCCACACCCACAACTCTCTCTGTTGTTTTATCCCAGATCCCCAGATATCCACAAGTGAAGAAGCTGGAAAATCATCAGCTGGAGGACACAACCAGGAACCATCGTCTGTCCCAATGGGAGACACATCCACAGGTACCAAATCCTGTGTCTGTGGGGTTCAATCAGTCTCTCCCATTCTCTCACCAAGAATGTCTCATGGGTTAATTCACCTGCTGGACATCCAGTGTAGTGCACAGTATTGCCAAAAGTTTTAAGCCCTGTATCTCAGGAAAAAAATGTTGTCATTGGAGAAAGTCCAGAGGACTCTACACAGGACCCTGCTGTGTAGGGTCCAGAGGGTGACTCTGGGAATGAAGGAATTGATATATAAGGAGCATCTGGCATCTTGTGGCCTTTGGTACTCACAGGAATTTGGAAGAATGCAGAGGGATCTAATTAAAACCTACCAATTGTTGAAAGGACTAGTAAAGATGTATGTGGAGAGGATGTTTCCTATGGTAGCGGTGTCCAGAACTAGAAGGCACAACCTCAAAAGTGAGGGGCAACCCTTAATTAGAGCAGAGGTAAGGAGACATTTTTTTAGCCAGAGGGTAGTGAATCTGTGTGGTGCTGCTCTGCCATAGACTGCTGTGTAGGCCAAGACCATGGGTATACTTAAAGTGAAAAATGATAGTTTCCTCATCAGTAAGGGCAGCAAAGACTATAGCAAGAAGGCAGCTGTCCGGGGTTGAGTGGGATCTAGGATCAGCCATGATGGAATAGCAGAGCAGATTCAAAGGGGCGAATGGCCTAATTCTGTTCCTGGGTCTTATGGTCGAATTGTAGAGGTGAATGACATCAGGTTTTCATTTCCCTCCTCGGCCACATTTCAGCATCGTCTGAGATCACTCAAAGCAATGGTCTGGACTTCCTGGAGGTTCATTCTGTTTCATGCTGAAAGCAGTGACAGTTGTTTGGGAGAGCAATCTGGTCGTGCAAGAGTAAATGCCATAGAGTCTTAAAGATTTCACCGCAGTTGGAAAGCATGCATTCCCCCAACTCCTATCTCACCCCGACGCTATCTTTTAGTGATTGTAGTCTGTCAAACTGTTATGTTCCTTTTTTATTTTATTGTCTACATCTGCTGACTTCCAAAGGTAAAGGACACAGTGTGTCAACAACTACAGGACCCATCCAAGAAACATCCTCTTCCCAAGAGGAAGAAACTTGCTCAGGTATTGTGTGTGTGCATGTGTCTGTGTGTGTCTGTTGGGGTGGCGGGAGGTTAATGCAAGTTGGTCTGCTGGAGGGCCCTCAGTCAGATTTGGTGCCCAGTGACATCATGTGTGATCTACCCACAGGATACAGGAAGAAATACCATATTTGCACATTGTTGGAGGAACTTCTCTGAAACTATGTTATTCCTTGTGTAAATATCACAGCATACACTCTACTTATATTTCCTCAGCCCATAGCTTGTATGCTCCACCCGCACTCTTGTTCTTTGATGATCTCTATATCTTCTTGCTGTATGCCCCACACCTCATTCCAAACACTTCACACTGCACCATTCTGCCTTTCTGTGGCAGTCCGTACATGTTATTTGTGAAGATCAGTTAATCTCATTAGTTGTATCCAAAATTAGACTCAAATGAGACCCCTCCCTGTCACCTGCCTTTACCCCTTCTCATCCATCCCCACCCACTCAACCTTCTTTCCCTGCTGAGCCTCCTTTACATTTCAGTGCAGATCATGATGTGCTGCATTCTCTGGCAATGTGATTTCCAATCCCACCTTCACAATCCCCCATACTCTGGGTGTTGCTGCCTCTGGGTCAGGCCAGGTGGAAATGTAACTCAAAACTGCGTTAATCTTCCAGTCAATGAACTCCCAACAAAGGAGGAGTGTGAAAAGATGATTAACACGGCCCTAGTGTTATATGTTGGACAGAGCAACCTGGAAAACTCCAAGGAGTATCTCCATCAGGTGAGAGGTTTATTCCACATTGATTCTGGTTCGAAGATTCTGACTAATGTAGCGGTGGTTGTAGCTCCCCATCCCAGTAAGCCTGAATTTTCCCCTCCCATTCCCAGTGACCACTGTTTCTCATTGAATGGTGGATATCCATCCTCTGTGAGGAACAGTTGCTGCTCCCAGTTTGCCATTTGTAATTAACATTGTCTCCCAACCACAATCAAAGTTACTTAATCTCCCCATCAACACAGATTGAATGTCCCACCTTTTCATAGTTTGAATTTCCCCCATCAGCCTTACTCCTTCATTCCCAGATACCACTGAGATTTCTGTTGTGGAGAAAGGGAATTAACTGGTCTGAGAGGTTTAGTGCAATCATGTTTGGGTGGCGATTTGGTGATGCGTCTCTGCCACATGAGGTGTTAGGGTGCTCCTTCCGTCTGGTGGCCTGCAGGTCACCTTTGGATAAGCCCCAGATTAGAGTCACGTGAAACCATGGGAGAAAGTGGTGAATGAGCAGCTGGTGCAGATCATAAATCCTGATTATTCAACCCCAGGCAGACAAAATGTGAAGTTCATTGATACTGCCCAGAAGAAGGCAATAGCAAAGCCTTTCTGTAGAATAAGTTGTTATTACTTACCTGGTGGTTGGTGGGGGCTGGGGGAGATGCTTTTGCTGAAGCAGGTAGGTGGAGCAGGTGGGGCTACAGTCCATGATATTTACATCATGATGCTTATACATGGGATGGGGAGGGGTGTTTTGGGGGTCTGAAATTTTCTTTCTTTGTTTTTTTTCCATTATGTGGATGTCTGTGAAGAGTAAGAATTTCACTTTGTATACTGTATGCATTCTTATGTACTGAACCGTTAAACAATCATGGTCATGAACAGATATGATGATGATGGTGAGTGGAATCATCTCAATCAAGAGTTCCCAGTCTTTTTTTTTTAATATAAAATGAAGTCACAGCATTAATTGAGGGATCAATGGACCACAGGTTGGGGACTCTTGATCTAGATTGAGGGAGGTGAAAGGTATTCCCTAGTTTCTTTGGTTGGAGGTAGCATTCCATTTGAGGAAGAAGGGGCAAGGGTTCGAATATGAGGACTGAAATGGAAATTTTCTTCTGTCCAGTTAAAGGACAATGTAATCCTTATTTAAGAGGATGGCATTACCCCTAATATGGAGCAGAAGCTGTCACGCTTTTGGAGGAGGGGAAATCTCCTGCATGTGTCGAGTGTGGGGCCTTCAATGTTTTGGAAGAAGAGATGCCGGGGTGTGACAGGAAAAGTCGTTCTCCTGGTGTCCACACACGGAGATTTCCATAAATCCTCAGCAAAGGGTGTCCTTTAGTGGGAAGGGGTTTCCCCTGGTAGGGGTGGATTTGTATATTGATTGATGAGGAATGTGATCAGTCCAATTCAGAAGGAATGGATTTCTGCCAGGGTACAGTGGATGTGGATTTCCCCTGGTAGGGGTAGATTTGTATATTGATTGATGAGGAATGTGATCAGTACGATTCAGAAGGAATGGATTTCTGCCAGGGTACAGTGGATGTGGATTTCCCCTGGTAGGGGTAGATTTGTATATTGATCGATGAGGAATGTGATCAGTCCGATTCAGAAGGGATGGATTTCTGCCAGGGTACAGTGGATGTGGCTCCTGGTGTGAAGGAGAAGCAATTTCTCGATGTTGGGTGACAGAGCCTGTGGGTGATGGGGGGAGGTGTGAGAGGTGTCCTGGTCTGAGTTATCATCCCCACATAGTGCTGTCTGACTCTGTTTCTTCATCTGTTCCTCACCATCGACTGTCCTCGTCAATAGGTTAGATGCCGAGAGAGTAGGTATGTCTTGTCCAAGTGCAAAGGTTTACACATAACAGAAGGGAAAGAATTGATACTCTGGATCCTGAATTACGATCATTCAATGTATCACTGGACAGTGGGAGCTGTTGCTGATGATGTGGTACTGTGGCAGGAAATTTGGGATGATGGTGAGAAATATAAGCTAAAATTGTATGATTATCCATTTAGCCTTTGCATTCTCTCGAAGTTATTGTTGAACCAGTTGTTCGTTCATTCTGCCAATTGCAGAGAATGCCTGGTGACCAGTGGACCTCAATGCTTCTCAGAATGCTGCCTGCTCTCCTCTGAGGAACAGATGTTGCTCTTAATTTCCTATAGTAATTAACATTATTTGCCTTCCACAATCAATATTACTTCAGTTCTCCATTATTGTGGTTAACCTTCCCACATTTTCAGAGTTTTCCATTCCAGTATCAGCCCGGCTTCCTCACTCTCTGATACCGTAGAGTTTCCCTTCACATTTCCGCCAATGACATCTCGACTCAGCTCCGGTTGCCATAGTTTGGTGGTGGTGACCACTTTTTAACTTTTCTGGTGTTTGATAGCATGGTTTTCCCTTCACTTTGAGCAGATCAGGTTCCTCTGATTTGTAGAGTAGGTTATCCATGGTACTAGTTGAAGTGTTTCCCTCAATTTTGGAGGGACAATTATCTCCCAGTTTGCGTAAAGGAAATTACAGTTCTACTAGATTTGGAAATGCTATTGATGGGAATTCCACCCATTTGAATTTTTGGATTTCCTGTGATGTAGAAATAAGGGTGAAGAATGCACACAAAACAAAACTGGAAACGCCCTTCAAAACAGGCAGCACTGGGAAGGACAACCAGATTTAATGCTTCATCTCAAAGAACCTTTGTTGAAAGTGTAAGGGAAACAGGAATGTATGGGGAAGACAAGGACTGTATGGCTCTATTTGACAAACTGGAATACATTGCAATGAGAAAGGCAGTCTGATGTAGGAAAATGAATTTACCTGTCTTGGGGGGCTTATGGAATATCCTATATTAAGGGAGTAGGAAATACTCCCTTGTTTTTTCCTGAATAATTGGTTTGAGATGGAGATCTGTTTTCTCCCCAGTCAAGGGAAATTGGAAGGCTTATTTTGTAGGAAGGAGTTATATCTAGTTTTTAAAATGGTTATGAACAGGTTTGCTCCATCTAACAAATGGACATTCCAAATATGACTTGCTGTGCTCACTCACAAAGAACTCCAGTGATGGCAATGACCGTGTACAATATTTTCTGCACATTGCCATACCTAACCCACATTTCAGACATTTTCTCCATCGAGTGATTTGACGCTGGACGCTACAGACGATCTCTGTGAATAAAATGTTAAGTCTGTGATTTGAAATACTACTTAGCCACTCCAAAGTGACAGATTTCAACAGATTTAAAAATAAAGATTTTGAGCAAGGCATTACGTCACACGAGTGTAATCCCTGCACTGACAGACTGTGATTAATTTACTGAATTGTTTTAGGTACTATTTGTGTGAGTTGGTTTGTTCCAACAAAGATTCGTGTCTTATTACAGAGGAAAAAGATAGCCATGTATGCAGAGTGAGGGATCTTCACAGGCTTGGAAAACAAGATTCCTTGGTGTGATGTGGAAGTTCATTCCCCTGGTGTACACACAGGGAGATTTCCATGAACCGTGAGAGAGGGATGTTCTCTAGTGTTTTGGAAGGTGATTTGCTCTGGTGAGGGAAAAGTTGGCTGGTGATTAATGAGGAACATGAACAATCTGATTTGGAAGTGATTAAGTCTCCCATTGTTTTGGGGATGTGGTTCTTGGTGTGAAGGATGGGGATTCTCTTGGTGTTAAGTAATGGATTTCTGTGGATGATGGTGGGTAGAGGGAAGCTCTCTGCTGTTATGCTGGGGGTCATGAGCCCAGGAGTGCAAATTAACCATGTTTCGTCACCCATTCCTCATCATCAATTGCCCTGATCCACAGATACGTGAGATGCTGATAGAGCAGACCCCCTGTAAGTACGTCCTGTCCAAGTACAGGAGGTAAACAGAACAGAGAAAGCAGGAAGATGGAAAAGAGTTGATACAGAAGATACTGGATTATGGTCATGAATGTATTACTCTATTCAATGTATTGATGGGGTAGGGATGGTGGTGGGGAATCTGGGACAGTCGGGTAATTTAACTAAAAAAATGCATAATTATCCGTACAGTCTTTCTTCTGCATTTCCTACATCTTATTGATAAACAAGTTATTTTTTTTCCAATTTCAAAGTAAATTTTGTTATTAAACCACATATATGTTACCATAAACAATCCTGAGATTTATTTTCTTGTATATGAATGCCTGTCTGAGAGTGGTTATGCCGGATAACTCGCACAGTCTGTTTAAAAATCCAATGGAAGCACAAAGTTTTCTCGATGATCTGCCTCCCTTTACGGAGGATTAATCAATGTATCATTTGTTTTTTTTCTCTCGTCTCTGATTGTTTAGTTCCAGGTTTTGTTTTCTCGATCTGGCAGTGTAGGCTTGTTTTATATAGTTAAACGATATTAGGCTTTTCTGTTCATGATCCTGTATATCTTACTCTTAATACCTTTGGGTAGTTATTTAGTCATACGTTTAATGATTGTTTTCTTTTTGAAATGTTAGTAAAGTATTATATTTTAAAATGGGGGATTGTTTTTTTCTTGTCCCCAGAGTCCTTGCTGTTTCTTACGTCATTTCTGATCATTTATATTTGAAAAATTAACATAGTAATATGATTTAATGTTTGATGTTCTTTGAAATATGAGTAGCAAGGAACTATTCGATGCTTTTAATTGCTTTAGATTCTTAATTTTTTCTTGTTATAGCTAGTTTTTACTTTTTTCCATAAGGGTGGTGTTTTTCTTGATAAACATATTTCTGTCGGGTCACCCTCCAGAAAGATGGGGGTAAGTTTAGTCTTAGATTTAGCATTGGCCACTGTCTGGCTTTTTTCTGGGGTTTTGTGGGAGGTGGGTGGTATTTTTCCTTTTATTCCTTTTTCATTTTATCTTTTTAAACGGGCTGACCAGAAACTACTAAAATGTCTGAAATGTCGTAACTTCCAGTTCCTCTTTGGACCTTTTTTTCTCTTCCGGGGTCATGAGTCTCTACTCTGGTTAACCCTTTACATACTTTATACTCGAGCTCATTATGATGGATAAGACTATTAATTTATTTTCTTGGAATACAAATAGTTTAAACCACCCGGTTAAACGGAAGAAAATTTTTAAAGTATTCCACAGGATGAATGCTCATATTATTTTTGTACAAGAAACTCATGTCTGGAAAGAGGATAATCAATGTTTCTTTAGATTCTGGAAGGACCAACAGTATCATGCGAATTCACAAGCTAAAGTAAAAGGCGTTTCTATATTTATAGATTCGTCAATTTCATTTACGCACTATGAGACGAATTCAGATTCTAATGGCAGATTTTTGTTGATTACTGGCTTGCTATTTAACAAAAAAATTGCCATGCTCAGTGTTTACGCCCCAAATGTTGACTGTCCTGATTTTTTTTAAGAATCTCCTCACATCTCTTCCCAACTTAAATGACTATATGCTGATTATGGGTGGTGATTTTAATTGTTGTGTAAATCCTTTGATAGATAGATCCAAGTTTAATCAAGCACTTCCAAAAAAAATCGGCTACCCTTATTAACTCTTTCATGATCAACTCTGGAATCTCAGAAATTTGGAGATTTTTGCATCCGAATGACAAAGAGTTCTCTTTTTTTTTCACATGTACATCAGCACTATTCAAGAATTGACTACTTTCTTATTGACTCTCGATTTATTCCTTTTGTTACGGGTTGTGAATAAGATTCTATTGCTGTTTCTGACCATGCACTGTTGAAATTATTTATTAACTTAAGGGATATATCTACTAATTCTAGACAATGGAGATTTAATATCTCTTTGCTTCAAGATTCAGACTTCGTTAGGTTTATGGATGAACAGATTAAGTTTTTCTTTACAACGAATTCCACAGATGATATTTCCAGTGGGATCCTCTGGGATACTTTTAAAGAATATATTCGTGGACAAATTATTTCATACACTGCTGGGCTAAAAAAGCGAACTAATAAGGAAATACTTAAACTGGTTGACATGATTAAAGAGGTTGATAAGAAATATTCTATAGCTCCTAATCAAGAACTTTATAAACAGAGAGTTGAACTTCAAATGGAACATAAGCTTTTATTATCATCTTCAATTGAAAGTCAATTAATCAAAACTAAGAGTCAATTTTATATACATGATGATAAAACTGGGAAACTTGAATATTCCAAAATTATCATCTAATGAATGTTCAAAACTAGATGTACCTATTACAGTAGAGGAAATGAAGAATGCTATTGCACCTGGTCCAGATGGATTTACAGCAGAATTTAAAAAAAAAATTCTCAACTGCACTAACTCCTTGGCTATGTAGTGTTTTTAGGGATGCAGTTTCAATAGGTAAATTACCACAATTTTTCTATAAGGATAATGATCCTACTGAATGTGCATCTTATAGGCCTATATCTCTGCTGAATGTTGATTCTAAGATTTTTTCTAAAATATTGGCAACGAGATTGGAGAATGTATTACCCCAAATTACTTCGGCTGATCAAACTGGATTTATTAAAAACCGTTACTCTTTTTTTTAATATTAGGAGATTAATGAATATCGTTTAGACGCTTTCACCCAAAATTCCAGAATGTGTCATTTCATTGGATGCTGAAAAAGCTTTTGATAGAGTTAAATGTGTATATCTATTCAATACCCTTGAGAAATTTAATTTTAGTCTGATATTCATTTCATGGATATGAAATACTTGGATTAAACTGATATATTTTACCCCTTTGGCCTCGGTATTTACTAACAACCAAAGATCCCCCTTTTTTCATTTATTCCGTGGTACTAGGCAGGGTTGCCCTCTTAGTCCATTACTATTTGTTATTGCTTTGGAACCGCTAGCTATTGCCATTCGTGACTCCCCTAATATATTTGGTATTACCCGTGGAAATGAGACTAATAAATTATCACTATATGCAGATGATCTACTATTATATATATCTAACCCAGGAAAATCTATTCCAGCAGCATTAACTTTGCTTGCTCAGTTTAGTAGCTTTTCTGGTTATAAACTGAACCTAAGTAAGAGTGAACTCTTGCCATTAAATATGCAGGTTCCTATTTATAGGAATTCTCCATTTAGACTGATTACTGATTATTTTACTTATTTGGGAGTTAAAATTACTAACATACATAAGGATCTATTCAATTTCAACCTTTTACCATTAATTAATCAGGTTAAACAACTGATTACTAAATGGTCCCCTTTGTCTCTATCACTGATTGGCCGTATTAATGCTTTTAAAATGATTATTTTACCCACATTTTTATATTTACTTCAAGCGATACCGATTTTTATTCTTAAGTTTTTTTTGATATTATTGACTCTAAAATTTCTTCTTATATATGGCAAAATAGAAATCCCAGATTAAGTAAAAAATACTTACAGAAATCTAAGAAAGAAGGTGGTTTGGCATTGCCTCTCCTAAGATTTTACTATTGGGCAATTAATATCCGATACTTAATATTTTGGACACAAGAATGGAATATAACTCCAACCCCACATTGGGTAAACCTTGAAGGCCATTCTGTACAAGGGTTTTCTTTAGCCTCTATTTCAGGAACTTCATTGCCTTTTGCACTATCTAAATTGAATAAACAAATTTTCAACCCTATAATTAAATATACATTGCGGATATGGTTTCAATTTCGTAAATATTTTGGCCTGAATGAATTTATGTTATCAAGTCCTATTATATTTAATTTTTTTCCAACCTTCGGTAATGGACCAAGCCTTTTTGATATGGAAAACGAAAGGCATGATATGTTTTCGTGATTTATTTTTGGATAACTGCTATATGTCTTTTGAGCAGTCATCTGAGAAATTTGATTTGCCTAGATCCCATTTTTTTTAGATACTTAAAAATAAGAATTTTTTTAAAATATTACGTTGCCTACCTTTCCGACTTCCAATCCTTTTGCCATTCTTGATGAAATTTTAGGTTTTAATCCTTTGCAGAAGGGATTAATAGCAATAATTTATGATATAATTATGAAATTACAGCCAGATATATCTGATAAAATTAAAAATGAATGGGAAAGGGAACTTAAATTTTCCCTACCTACAGAGAAATGGGATCAAATTTTTCAATTAGTTAGTACTTCTTCTATATGTGCTAAACATACTTTAATACAATTTAAAGTAGTACACAGAGCTCATATGTCCAAAGATAAACTAGTTCGTTTTTATTCCCATATAAACCCTACTTGTGATAGATGTCACTCTGAAGTGGCTTCTTTAACTCATATGTTTTGGTCCTGTCCTCTTTTGGAAAAATATTAGAAAGACATTTTTCATATTATTTCAACAGTTCTATGCTTCGATTTTAAACCCCATCCTATTACGGCAATCTTTGGATTGCCAATGGTAGAACATAGATCTTTGTCTTCTTCAGCCTGTTGATTGATAGCTTTTGTTACTTTAATGGCGAAAAGATCTATTTTGTTGAACTGGAAGGAAACTTATCCTCCAACTACATTCCAATGGTTTTCTCAAATCATATTAAGTTTAAATTTAGAAAAAAATTAGAAGTGATATTTTTGACCCTTCGGTTAAATTTGAAGAAACTCAGAAACCTTTTAAGCAACATTTTCATATGATGTAATCTGACCTTTCCAAATCTTTTTTCTAAACTTAAATTATATGATCAGAGGAGCGGAATTAACAACATTATTGAACGTGTCCGATACAAGCTGTTGGTCTAGCCCTGTTTTGTTTTTTTCTTGTTTTTTTTTCTCTTTTTCTTTTGGGGTTTTTTTTGTTTATATATTTTTTTTCTTTTTATTTCTTTTTTAATGTTTAATCTCATTATGAGTTTGGAAGTCTTTTATATCTATGTTACTTAAAATTCATTTTATATATGCTGATGAACATTTTTCCAATCTCTTTGTACCAACTTTGTTATTGAGTTTATAATTTTGAAAAATTAATAAAAAGATTTTAAAAAGGCATATGAATAGAATAATAATCATAACCGAATCAATGAAAGACCGCCCAACTAAGGTGTTCACCAGAGTGCAGAAGACAGCAAACTGTGTAAATACAAAATGAAGAGATGATCATAATAAATAAAAACGTGCTGAATATTGAAAACATGAGATGAAGACCTCTTGAAAGTGAATCCATTGGTTCAGGAAACATTTCACTGAGAGGGTAGGTGAAGTTGAGTGAAGTTATCCCCTTTGGTGCAAGAGCCTGATGGTTGAAGGGTGGTAACTGTTTCTGAACCTGCCTTTGATGTAGGTGTTCCTGTTGACAGTGGCAGCTTTCCTGCCATAGTGCTTCATGTAGATGTACAGAATTGCTCAGAGGGCTTTATCGCTGACGGATTAGGCTGTATCCTTTACTTTTTGTAGGATTTTTTCTTCAAGTACATTGGCCTTTTCAGAATGGAAACACCTGTAATTTGTCAATGATGTTATGCAAGGACAGATGCATTCATGATATTCTTAGCTGTTTCAGTAATTGTTTCTGCATCTGTTGATACACGGCATATGTTCCTGTTTTACTTCAGTGTGACATTATTCTGATTTATCTACGTTGTGAAAGTTAATGTACTAAAGACAAAGAATACTGCACAAATATTTTCAGAAAGCTTTATGACAATGGGAACCAATCTATATAGATTGCAGATAACATAAAATATGGTGGCCGTGTCCATCGGTAGGATAGTCTTGGGTTACAGGATGATACTGATTACCGGGGAAAATCGACAGAAAAACTTGCCTCACTCATCTCCTTGAACTATCCCTCCCATCCCCCGCATGGTCACAGACTCCTTGGTTAATGGTTTTGGCTGTTAAGAAAAAAATAGTTGGCAACCCCGGTCTACATGATAATTTCTCCATAATTTTATCGAGTTTTATCAAGATTCCCCTCAGCCCCGAGCATTCCATAAAAGCCCATGATTGTTGAAACTCTAAACTCTGTTCATAAACCTTGGGACAGGCAGCATCCTAGTAAATCTTACCTGTACATTTTGAAAGTCACCTTAGGGTGATTGGAATTGCACAATTGTATTCCAAGTGCAAACGGCAATGTTTCATGGAGCTGCTGTTGACCTTCTCCAACCAATAACGACAGGCATGTCAATAAAAACAGGCCTTCACCATTTTGTTGACTTGCATACCTTTGTTCACTTTTAACCTGTTCTAAAATCAAACTGAACTCTTCCTGCATGGTCGTTAAATGTTTAATGGGGTAGTAAGTCTGGAATTTGATTGTAAATAAGGTGGGGCACCAGAACACTGATTGAATGAGGATGAACCAATCAGGATGGATGGACGACGGAGACCATGCTGTCTCCCTTTTTTGGGGATATGCTCCCATGGTGGAGGGGGTGTGGTAGGTTAAGCATCTGCTACTCGCAAGGGTGACTTACAGACTAGAGGAGGGAAGAAGCACATTAGGAAGAAACGTGTGTACTACCTGTGTGGGGTTCAAGCTTAGGGGTTCAGGCTCAGGTGTTGTATGAAGGCTCTTTGTTCCGTCAGCCACTCCTGTCACTGCTCACAGTCCTGGCAGTGAGACAGTGGGATACATGTGCTTAAGCAGCTGGGAGGGATCCCAAGCACTGAGGTCATGCTTTGTTCTGATTGCTTCGATCAGGATGAAGTACAGAAATGAGAAGGCACACACACAGCGCTTCAGGAACAACTTCTTCCCCTATGTCATCCGATTTCTGAATGGATATTGAACCCATGAACACTTCCTCACCTTTTTTAATTTCTATTTTTTGCACCACTACTGAATTTACATATTTAATGGACATATAGTTACTATAATTAACAATGTTGATTCATTTCTATTATATGTTGCATTGTACTTCTATCAGAAAGTCACAAATGTCACGGCATATGCGGGTGATTTTAAAACTAGTTGATTCTGATTCTGATTCGAGTGTGTTGATGCCCCACTGCGTAGTACATGTCCAGTTAGCAGCTTTACAAGCACTTCATCCACTTCCCTCAATCCATTATTTTATGGTCCAATTTTCAATATCATTTTCTGACTCTGCAACACATTTAATGTTATTACCGGCATCTGTTTTTCCCTTAAAACTGATGGCGACACAATGATTTCTCTTTTTCTTCTGTCAGCAGCGTTAGAGGATCGGGTCTGTAATGCAGGGTCACTGTGTTGTTTCTGGTGCTGTGTATTTACCGAAACCATTGCTCGCAGCTGATACTGGTAATAGTGCAGATACTGAGGGTTTATACCAATACAGTTAATATTAATCGATAGATAGGGTGGTAGGTTATTGATCCCAAAGGAAATTACATTGTCACAGTTGCACTACTAGTGCACAGATAGAGATATTAGAAAGAATACAAAAAAAAAGTTTCAATAAGCAGTTTACCAGCAGGGGTTCATCACTTCGGCTATATTTTGACTCATTATAGAGCCAAAAAACTGAGGGTAAGAATAACTTCCAATTGCGCACTTTGGAGCAGTGCAGTGGTCAAAACGTACAGGATGTGTGGTGAAAACAGCAAAACAGCGCCTCTTGCACCACAGATAATTGAAGAAGTTTGGCATGAGTCCATAAATCCTAAGGATTTTCCACAGCGACACAATTGAGAGCATCCCGATTGGCTGCATTACTGCCTGGTATGGGGACTGTCCGTCGCTCAATCGTAGGAATCTGCAGAGAGTGTTGTGGACAGCCCCGCACATCTGTAGATATGAACCTGCCACTATTAAGGACATTTAAAAAGGCAAGTGAGGTAAAGAGTGCCCGAACAATCATTGCGGACCCAAGTCACCCCAAACACAAACTGTTCCAGCTGCTACCATCAGGGAAACGGTACTGCAGCATAAAAGCCAGGACTGTCAGGCTCCGGGACAACTTCTTCCCCCAGGGATTCAGACAATTAATTCATGCTGATACAACTATATTTCTCTGTTATATTGACTGTCCTGTTGTAAATACATTTTTATTATCAATTCCTACAAATTTTACATTGCACATTTGGAAGGAGACGTAACGTAGAGATTTTTACTCCTTATGTATATGAAGGTTGTAAGTAATAAAGTCGACTCAATTCAATTTATTTCATTTCAATTTAATTCTTAGTTGGTGCAGCCAAGGTAGCATGCAGAGGATGAGATATATTGTCCAGCATTGCCAGCATTTTCCATAGGGTACTTTGTTCTACCATGGCCTCCAGTGTGTCCTGTTTGACTCCTACCATATATTGGAAAAACAAACAATTGCCAGAACAGAGTAACTGTGAATCGCATTAAAGATGAGTCATCACAGTGAAGCAACAAGGCAATGTTGACTTTGTTGTTGACTGAATGTTACTAGAGCTTGTGCTGGAGCAGAGACTCGACTCATAATGTTATAGTGGAATCAGCGCTGATGAGGTGTCCAGTGTGATTTTTCCACCAGTACCAAAATTACAACAGTTCAGGATTCGGCATTGTTTCAGTACAGTAGCAGTTTCTATCATTCTACGATGTTTCATCCCGAGGGCAACCCCATTATCTAGCTGTCTTTGGAAGTCAGTACCTGTCCCATTTTATTTAGTTATTCTTGTGCCGTGATGCTTCACTGTAGTATTGTATCATTTTAGTAAGAGTCGATTGGTATTTAGCAAATCCGTTCAATGTTCTCTAGAAAATTGACATTGTCTAAGTGACTGGAAATACTGTCCCTTTTCTGCACTTCTGATTTTATGGGAATTAGTTTGAAAGTCGAGAGGAAATTTTGCAGCTATATGGGACCTTGGTCAGACTCCACTTGATACACTGTGCTCAATTCTGGTCGCATCACTACAGGAACGACTGCTCTGCTGACATCCTTCCCAGCAGCTATTTCCAATTTACTTTGGCCATCTCTTCTCTCATACCATTGTAATTTCCCTTCAGACTTGATTTTCTCCCTATCAAATTTCGAGTTGAAAGCAATCATATTGTGAACACTGGATCCTGAGAGTTGTTGTTTTTTTGTTTTTACCTTAAGCTCCCTAATCACCTCCAGATTCAACACATGATACCTAATTCAGTATAGCTGATCTCCCACTAGGCTGAATGACAAACTGCTCTAAAAATCTATCTCTGAGGCATTCAAAACACTCACGCCCTTAAGATACATTACTAACCTGATTTTCCCAATCGACCTGAATGTAAAATCTTCCATGACTACCATAACATTGCCCCTTTGACTCGCCTTTTCAATTTCCTGTTGTAATCTGTGGTTCACTTCAAAGTTACTGCTATTAAAATCTTTTTACCCTTGCCGGTTTCTTAACTCAGCCCACAAATGGAGAGGAAATTCAGAAATCAGAGGAGCAAAGACACCCAGGTGTCCTCATGCAGGATTGCTGAAAGGTTAACCTGAAGGGTGAGTTGGCGGCAAGGAAGGCGAATGCAATGATAGAATTCATTTTGAGAAGGCTAGGATATAAAGGCCAAGATGGAATGCTTGGGCTTGAGAAGGCTTGTGTCAGACGGCCTTTTCCAAGGAAGGATGTGCTGACATTGGAGAGTATTCAGAGGAGGTCCACGAGAATGATCCTCTGAATGTAAAGGTTAACGTATGGAGACCATTAGATGTTTCTGTGTAGCTACCTGCTTGAGTTAACAAGAATGAGGAGGATCACATTTGAGCCTATGGAATATTGAAAGTGTTGGATAGAGTTGATTTTGAGAAGATATTTCCTATTGTGGTGAAGTCTAAGTCTGAGGGTCACAGCCTCAGAATAGAGGGACGTCCTTTAGAATTGAGATGAAAAGGAATTTCTTTGGCCAGAGAGTGTTCATTGGAATTCATTGCCACAGATGATTGTGCAGCCGAAGATTGGGTATATTTAAGGATGATCTTTTGTTCCAAGTGGCCTGTTCTTGCAAACTCCTCTTAAATGATTTACTCTGACTTTTGTAGCTACGTTCTGACACCACTTTCACAACAGGAAGCAAATGGAGAGAGAACCCAAGGACTGTTCATTTCACTCACACATGTGCCACGTGCCACAAATGTAAATTCACCCACGACAGAAGTGAGAGGACTTGCTGGAATAGGGTGGTGATGTGGAACAAGATAGAAACATCAGGAGGTAACAAGTGAGAATAAACGGGACATTTCTGTTTGGCTGCTAGTTACTAGTGGTGCTCCTCTGGGGTTACTATAGGGACTGCTGCTTTTTCACATTGTTGGTTGAGATTTGGATAATACAATTGATGGCTTTGTGGCAAAGTTGTGGATGACACGAAGATAAGGGGAAGGACAGATAGAGCCGAGGAAGCAATGCGATTGCAGCAGGACTTAGACCAATTGAAAGAATGGGCAAACAGTGGCAGAGGAGATACAGTATGGCAGATGTATGATGATACACTTTGGTTAAACAAATAATAGAATGGACTATTATCGAATGGGGAGAATGATAATCATCGCAGGTGCAGATGGTCTGTGGTAAATAAGGCAAGTGCAATGTTTTGATTTGTTTCAAGAAGAATGGAATATAAAAGCAAAGAAATCATGTTGAGGCTTTATAAGACTCTAACTAGGCTCCACTTGGAGTATTGTCAACAGTTTTGGGAGCCATATCTCAGAAAAGATGTGTTTTCATTGGAGAAAGTCCAGAGGAGTTTCACGAGGATGGTTCCAGGAATGAAGGAGTTAAAAATGGGGAATGCTTGGCAGCTTTGTGCTAGTACTCACTGGAATTTAGAAGAATGTCGGGGAATCTCATTAAATCCTGTTGAACGGATGTGAAAAGGATGTTTTTTGGTTATGGAGGGGATATACTGAAACAGAGGGCACAAGGCTCAACATGGAATGCGACCCTTTTTGATCAGAGGTAAGCAGCATTCTTTTAGCCAAGGATTGGTGAATACGTGGAACACTCTGTCACAGGCAGCGGTGGAGTCCAGGTCCATGTGTATATTTAAGGCAGTAGTTGATTGCTTCCTGTTCGGTCAGTGCATCAGGGGATATGGCAAGGAGGTAGGTATATGGGGTTGACTGAGATCACGGATCTAATATGATGGAATGGTAGAGAAGATGATGGGCTTAATATCCTATTTCTTCTCCTATATCTTCTTATTTCATAGGTTTACAGGATTGGGAAGATGGAGTATCCTTGTGGGTAAAATTAAGAAACTGCAATGGTAAACAGACCCTGACGGGAGTTATATACAGACCTCTCACCAGTAACTAGGATGTGGGCTACAAATTTTAGCAGGGGGTAGAAAGGGAATGTAAAAATGGCAATGTGATGATAGGCATAAAGGTTTCAATTGGCAGGACACTTGGGAAAATTAGGTTGGTGTTGGATCCCAAAAGATGGAAATTGTAGGGTGCCTGCACGATGACTTTTTCCAGCAGCTTGTGATTGAGCCGGCTACGGTAAATGTAGGCTTGGATTAGGTGTTGTATTATCAGGCTGTGATCAGAATTCACCCTGCACTTTGAGAGGGAGAAGATGAAATCAGATGTGTGAGTTCGGCAGTGGAGTACTGCAGAGGGATGAGAGTGTACCTGGGTAAAGGTTGATTGGAAGGGGACCATGACAGAGCAGCAATGCCTGGTAAAGTGATCGTGTAAATGCAGGACGAAGCAGAAAAGCAAACGAGTGTATTCAACAACGCAATAATTAATGGAAAACTAGAGGATAAAAAAAACTGAAATCAATAAAAGAGAAATACGAAAAGATGAATAAAAAGGTGAAATGTTTAATAATGTAACAGAGAATTTCAAAAGCATTTTCAGTTCTATGGAGACTAAAGTAGAGACAAGAGTGGAACATGATGATGAAGAAGTCGTGATTAAGAAGGTCGGCCAAATTTACTAAATATTTTGCGTTGATCTTCACTGCAAAATGCACCATCAGTATGCCAGGATTTTGAGTGTCGGGAGGCAGAAGTGAGTGTAGTTGATAATGCTGAGAAGAAGGTACTTGGGTAGCTGAAAGGTCTGAAAGTATCTCAAATGATTGTGGAGGCATTAGCAGTCGATAATTTTCAATAGTCCCGAGCTTCTTGAATAGTGTCGGGGAAATGGAAAATTGCAAATGCCACTCCACACTTTAAGAAAGGAGGGAGGCAAAACACAGGAAATTATTGGCAACAGGAAACACAGTTCAAGAACAAAGGACTATTCATTTCACTCACGCAGGTATCACGTGTTCAAAGCCACAGATGCAAATTCACCCACAGACAGAAGTGAGAGGAGTTCCTGGAATCGAATGGTGAAGTGGGACAGGGAGAAAGAGAGAGAGAGGGTTGATAAACAGAAAGGGGGTGACGGTTTACGAGGGAGGGTCAAACTGATGCCGGGCTGTGTGTGAGGCAGAAAATTCTGTTTGTCTGCAAAACATTCCAAATAATTCACACTTGCTTCTGTCGCCATTAACATTCTGATAGGAACATCCTTCTGCTTAATTCTGCCCTGTTCTGTCCTTCTATTTGCCACCCAAAGCTAACAGACCGAGAACAGAGAGATTTCCTCATTATCGAATAGGTAACATCTGGTAAAACGTCATAGGTTGGAAAATAAAAGTATTGCTATAGAGTGACGTGTTGTGGGGTGGGGTGAATGGAAAGAGCGAGAAAGTGGAGGACTGTAGAGCTGAGAGAAGAGAAAGAGTCACAGAGTCACACAACACAGAAATAGGCCATGGGGTTTGAATTTGCAGGTAGAATGGGAAAATTTGGTTGTTACTGGATCTGAAAAGAAGGAAATAGTAGAGTACCTATGTGATGGCTTTTTATAAAAGCTTGTGCTTGCATCAATGTTGATAATATGAACTGAATATGCAGCTGGGTCTGTTTTTCACTGTGGACAACAGTATGCCATCAATTCGACAGTATAGGAGAACAGAATCAGTATGCCAGCAATTCGACAGCGTAGGAGAACAGAATCAGTATGCCAGCAATTTGACAGCGTAGGAGAACAGAATCAGTATGCCAGCAATTCGACAGCGTAGGAGAACAGAATCAGTATGCCAATCAATTCGACAGCGTAGGAGAACAGAATCAGTATGCCAGCAATTCGACAGCGTAGGAGAACAGAATCAGTATGCCATCAATTCGACAGCGTAGGAGAACAGAATCAGTATGCCATCAATTCGACAGCGTAGGACAACAGAATCAGTATGCCATCAATTCGACAGCGTAGGAGAACAGAATCAGTATGTCATCAATTCGACAGCGTAGGACAACAGAATCAGTATGCCATCAATTCGACAGCGTAGGAGAACAGAATCAGTATGCCATCAATTCGACAGCGTAGGACAACAGAATCAGTATGCCAGCAATTCGACAGCGTAGGAGAACAGAATCAGTATGCCATCAATTCGACAGCGTAGGAGAACAGAATCAGTATGCCAGCAATTCGACAGCGTAGGAGAACAGAATCAGTATGCCAGCAATTCGACAGCGTAGGAGAACAGAATCAGTATGCCATCAATTCGACAGCGTAGTACAACAGAATCAGTATGCCAGCAATTCGACAGCGTAGGAGAACAGAATCAGTATGCCAGCAATTCGACAGCGTAGGAGAACAGAATCAGTATGCGGTCAATCCGACAGCATAGGAGAACAGAATCAGTATGCCATCAATTCGACAGCGTAGGAGAACAGAATCAGTATGCCAGCAATTCGACAGCGTAGGACGACAGAATCAGTATGCCAGCAATTCGACAGCGTCGGAGGACAGAATCAGTATGCCATCAATCCGACAGCGTAGGACAACAGAATCAGTATGCCATCAATTCGACAGCGTAGGAGAACAGAATCAGAATGCCAGAAATTCGACAGCGTAGGACAACAGAATCAATATGCCAGCAATTCGACAGCGTAGGAGAACAGAATCAGTATGCCATCAATTCGACAGGGTAGGAGAACAGAATCAGTATGTCATCAATCCGACAGCGTAGGAGAACAGAATCAGTATGCCAGCAATTCGACAGCGTAGGAGAACAGAATCAGTATGCCATCAATTCGACAGTGTAGGAGGACAGAATCAGTATGCCAGCAATTCGACAGCGTAGGACAACAGAATCAATATGCCAGCAATTCGACAGCGTAGGAGAACAGAATCAGTATGCCATCAATTCGACAGCGTAGGAGAACAGAATCAGTATGCCATCAATTCGACAGCGTAGGACAACAGAATTAATATGCCAGCAATTCGACAGCATAGGAGAACAGAATCAGTATGCCAGCAATTCGACAGCGTGGTAGAACAGAATCAGTATGCCATCAATTCGACAGCGTAGGAGAACAGAATCAGTATGCCAGCAATTCGACAGCGTAGGAGAACAGAATCAGTATGCCATCAATTCGACAGCGTGGTAGAACAGAATCAGTATGCCATCAATTCGACAGCGTAGGACAACAGAATCAGTATGCCATCAATTCGACAGCGTGGTAGAACAGAATCAGTATGCCATCAATTCGACAGCGTAGGAGAACAGAATCAGTATGCCAGCAATTCGACAGCGTAGGAGAACAGAATCAGTATGCCATCAATTCGACAGCGTGGTAGAACAGAATCAGTATGCCATCAATTCGACAGCGTAGGACAACAGAATCAGTATGCCATCAATTCGACAGCGTAGGAGAACAGAATCAGTATGCCATCAATTCGACAGCGTAGGAGAACAGAATCAGTATGCCAGCAATTCGACAGCGTAGGAGAACAGAATCAGTATGCCATCAATTCGACAGCGTAGGACAACAGAATCAGTATGCCATCAATCCGAGAGCGTAGGAGAACAGAATCAGTATGCCAGCAATTCGACAGCGTAGGACAACAGATTCAGTATGCCATCAATTCGACAGCGTAGGACAACAGAATCAGTATGCCAGCAATTCGACAGCGTAAGAGAACAGAATCAGTATGCCAGCAATTCGACAGCGTAGGAGAACAGCATCAGTATGGGTACCTCAAATAAAAATGTATAATTTTGTCGATTCATACTGCCTATTGTGACGGGGTCCTGAATTACCCCTTTGAACTGTGCTAGTTTACCCCTATTAACTGTGCTTTTGGAAAGAGAGAGAGAGAGTTATTTAACACAAACAACTTGTTTTTAAGAGAGAGAAAGAGAGATGAAGACTGCTCACAGGTTGCTTATAATTTCTTCAAGGACAGTCTCCTGCTGGCATTTCTTACACAGAGAGAGGAAGGAGGAGTTATTTGAATGGCAGCTGGTATCCAGTACGGTGAGATAAATAGGAGGTTAGATGATATAGACCTCAGACACATGTTTTGGACTCTGAATGAGATTTGTGTGCCCGCAGAAAAAGTGCGTTTTTTGAGGATTGATCGGGCAGATCGATCAGTGGCTCTTGCAGTGAAAAGAAAAGGCAGTGACCGGTGGGGATCTGTCCATGTGTCCACGCTTGCCTGGGTGATAGCTCCACCACAGAAAAATGGTCCCCTTTGTTAAAGTCTCAGTCGGTGCCTTTTAAAGAATTTTGGAGGACAACTAGAAGATCGACGGTGTCAGCTTATCTGAAGACTCAAATCTCTCCGTCTCTCTCTCTTTCCATCACTACTCAACTCAATACCACGAACTGAACTGAACTGAACTTTACTCATCATCGTAAGAGTGTATCTTTTTACCCCTAGACTTGAAGAAGCTTGGTTTTCACATATATTCCACACTTACTTTTATATAATCATTGCTAACCTGTTTGATTTATCTACATTTATATTACTGTATTGCGTAGTTACTAATAAATATTATTAGGTAATAGCAATACTGGACTCCAAAGTTCTGCTGGTGCTTTATTCCTGTAACCTTGTTTCTGTGGCCATTAACATTCTGATAGAAACATCCTTCTGCTTAATTCTGCCCTGTTCTGTCCATCTATCTGCCACCAACAGCGAACAGACTGAGAACAGACAAAAGGTCACAGGTTGAAAAATAAAAGTATTGCTATAGTGTGACGTGTTGTGGGGGGGAGGAAAGGAAGATGGAGAAAGTGGAAGACTGTGGAGCTGAGAGAGGAGGATAAATAGTCACAGAGTCAGACAACACAGAAACAGGCCAAGGGGTTTGAATTTGCAGGTAGATTAGGAAAATCAGGTTGTTACCTGATCCAAAAAGAAAAAAAAAATAGTAGAATGCCTATGAGACGGCTTTTTAAATAAAAGCTTGTGGTTGCATCAGTGATGATAATATGAACCGAATATGTATTTGTGTCTGTTTTCACTGTGGATGACAGTATGCCAGAAATTCGAGAGTATGGGAGGTCAGTCTGTGTGCCTCAAATATAAATGTATCATTTTGCCGATACCTACCGACTATAAATTTGCCGATTCCACTACTATCGTTGGCACAAGTTCAGATGGTGAGGAGGAGTTGTACAGGAGTGAGACAGATCAGCGGATTGTGCAGTGTCAAAAGGAAAAGCTTGTTCTTAACGTCAGTCTGACCAAGGCTTTGACTGTGGACTTCAGGAAGGAGAAGTCAAGGGAATTCATACCCGTCCTCATTGAGGGATCAGCACTGGAAAGGGTGAACAGTTTCAAGGACCTGGGTGTCAACATCTCCGAAGATTTATCCTGCACCCATCATCAATTACGAAGAAGGCAGGGCAGATGCTATGTTTCATTCGGAGTCTGAGGAGACTGGATATGTCACAAAAGACTCTGCATATTTTGGCAGATGTCCCGCAGAGAGCATTCTGACTGGTTTAATCACTGTCTGCTATTGGGTGGAGGTGTGCTATTGTTCAGGATCACAAAAGCTACTGAAAGTGGCAAACTCATCCAGCATCCAGCCTCCTCAGCAGCAAGGACATCTTAAATAGGTGATGTTTAGGAAGGCAGCATCCAGCGTTAAAGACCCATCACCCAGAGCATGCTCTCTTCTCATTGCTACCTTGAAGGAGGTGGTACAGTCGCATAAATCCACACACTCATTGTTTCAGGAACAGCTTCTTCCTTGACGCCCACCATCATCAGGCATTACTGAACTATAGAGGGATTGGTAGTGATCATTCAACAGTCATTGGAATCTGGAGGACTGGAAATTGTAAACGTCACTCTACTCTTTAAGAAGGGAGAGTGGCAGAACGCATGCAGGAAGCATGACGTCAGTGGTAGGTAAGATATTATTAACAATGAGCTTTTGGGGAGCTTGAAGGCACATGATAAAATAGACCGTAGTTTCATGGTTTCCATGAGGGGAAATCTTTCCTGACAAAATTGTTCGAATTCTTTGTGGAAATAACAGTCAGGAAAGGTGAATCAGTAAATGTTAATTACTAGCACTTTTAGTAGGCCTTCTAAATAATGTCGCAGAAGAGGCTTGAAACGGTACAAGCATCATAGAGGATTGGCTGATTGGTAAGAGGCAATGAGTAGGTACAAAGTGGACTTTTCTGGTTAGCTACCAGTGACTAGTGTTGTTCCTTCAGAGGTTGGTTTTGGTTTGGGCCTCTTCTTTCCACATTATATTCCACATTCCACAGAAATTAGCAAAGCTAGAAGATATGAGGTTGCTTTGGCAAGTAAGGTGAAAATAAATCCCAAGGGTTTCTACCGTTATATAAATAGCAAAAGGATAGTGAGGGTTAAAACTGGTCCCTTGGAGAATCACAGTGGACAGCTATGTGTGGAGCCAAAAGAAATGGGGGAGATTCTGAACAATTTATTTTCTTCGGTATTCACTAATGAGAAGGATATTGAATTGTGTAAGGTAAAGGAAACAAGAAGGGTACTTATGGAAAGTATGACGATTAAAGAAGAGGAAGTACTGCCGCTTTCAAGGAATACAAGAGTGCATAAGTCTCCTGGTCCTGACAGAATATTCCACCGGACATTGAGGGAAGATAGTGTGGAAATAGTAGGGGCTCTGACAGAAATATTTCAAATGTCATTAGAAAAGGGCATGGTGCCGGAGGATTGGCGTATTGCTCATGTTGTTCCATTGTTTAAAAATGGTTCTAAGAGTAAACCTAGCAATTATCGGCCTGTGAGTTCGACGTCAGTGATGGGTAAATTGATGGAAAGTATTCTTAGGGATGGTATACATAATTATCTGGATAGACAGGGTCTGATTAGGAACAGTCAACATGGATTTGTGCGTGGAAGGTCATGTTTGACAAGTCGTATTTAATTTTTTTGAAGACGTTACCAGGAAAGTTGACGAGGGTAAAGCGGCGTATGTTGTCTATGTGGACTTCAGTAAGGCCTTTGACAAGGACAAGGTCCCACACGGAAGGTTGGTTAGGAAGGTTCAATCGTTTAGTATTAATATTGAAATAGTAAAATGAATTCAGCAGTGGCAAGATGGGAATATGTCAGAAAGTGGTGGTGGATCACTGTTTGTCAGATAGGATATCGGTGACTAGTGGTGTGCCTCAGGGATCTGCACTGGGTCCAATGTTATTTGTCATACACATTAATGATCTGGATGATGGGGTGGTAAATTTGATGAGTAAGTATTCTGATGATACGAAGATAGTTGGAGTTGTGGATAATGAAGTAGGATTTCAAAGCCTGCAGAGAGATGTAGGCCGGATAGAAGAGTGGGCTGAAAGATGGCAGATGGAGTTTAATGCTAATAAATGTGAGATTCTACATTTTGGTTGAACTAATCAAAATAAGACATACATGGTAAATGGTAGGGCATTGAAGAATGCAGTAGAACAGAGGGATCTAGGAATAATGGTGCATAGTTCCCTGTAGGTGGAATTTCATGTTAATAGTGTGGCGAAGAAAGCTTTTGGTATGCTGGCCCTTATAAATCAGAGCATTGAGTATAGGAGCAACACACATCAAAGTTGCTGGTGAACGCAGCAGGCCAAGCAACATCTATAGGAAGAGGCGCAGTCGACGTTTCAGGCCGAGACCCTTCGTCAGGACTAACTGAAGGAAGAGTGAGTAAGGGATTTGAAAGCTGGAGGGGGAGGGGGAGATGCAAAATGATAGGAGAAGACAGGAGGGGGAGGGATAGAGCCGAGAGCTGGACAGGTGATAGGCAAAAGGGGATACGAGAGGTTCATGGGACAGGAGGTCCGGGAAGATAGACGGGGGGGGGGGGGGTGACCCAGAGGATGGGCAAGAGGTATATTCAGAGGGACAGAGGGAGAAAAAGGAGAGTGAGAGAAAGAATGTGTGCATAAAAATGAGTAACAGATGGGGTACGAGGGGGAGGTGGGGCCTAGCGGAAGTTAGAGAAGTCAATGTTCATGCCATCAGGTTGGAGGCTACCCAGACGGAATATAAGGTGTTGTTCCTCCAACCTGAGTGTGGCTTCATCTTTACAGTAGAGGAGGCCGTGGATAGACATGTCAGAATGGGAATGGGATGTGGAATTAAAATGTGTGGCCACTGGGAGATCCTGCTTTCTCTGGCGGACAGAGCGTAGATGTGCAGCAAAGCGGTCTCCCAGTCTGCGTCGGGTCTCACCAATATATAAAAGGCCCGCTCAGGGGATCTCCCATCCACTGCTACCAACCTTATAGTTCCCACACCCCGCACTTCCCGTTTCTACCTCCTACCCAAGATCCACAAACCTGCCTGTCCTGGCCGACCTATTGTCTCAGCTTGCTCCTGCCCCACCGAACTCGTTTCTGCATACCTCGACACTGTTTTATCACCCCTTGTTCAATCCCTTCCGACCTATGTTCGTGACACTTCTCACGCTCTTAAACTTTTCGATGATTTTAAGTTCCCTGGCCCCCACCGCTTTATTTTCACCATGGATGTCCAGTCCCTATATACTTCCATCCCCCATCAGGAAGGTCTCAAAGCTCTACGCTTCTTTTTGGATTCCAGACCTAATCAGTTCCCCTCGACCACCACTCTGCTCCGTCTAGCGGAATTAGTCCTTACTCTTAATAATTTCTCCTTTTGCTCCTCCCATTTCCTCCAAACTAAAGGTGTAGCTATGGGCACCCGTATGGGTCCTAGCTATGCCTGCCTTTTTGTTGGGTTTGTGGAACAATCTATGTTCCGTGCCTATTCTGGTATCTGTCCCCCACTTTTCCTTCGCTACATCGACGACTGCATTGGCGCTGCTTCCTGCACGCATGCAGAACTCGTTGACTTTATTAACTTTGCCTCCAACTTTCACCCTGCCCTCAAGTTTACCTGGTCCATTTCCGACACCTCCCTCCCCTTTCTAGATCTTTCTGTCTCTGTCTCTGGAGACAGCTTATCCACTGATGTCTACTATAAGCCTACTGACTCTCACAGCTATCTGGACTATTCCTCTTCTCACCCTGTCTCTTGCAAAAATGCCATCCCCTTCTCGCAATTCTTCCGTCTCCGCCGCATCTGCTCTCAGGATGAGGCTTTTCATTCTAGGACGAGGGAGATGTCTTCATTTTTTAAAGAAAGGGGCTTCCCTTCCTCCACTATCAACTCTGCTCTTAAACGCATCTCCCCATTTCACGTACATCTGCTCTCACTCCATCCTCCCACCACCCCACTAGGAATAGGGTTCCCCTGGTCCTCACCTACCACCCCACCAGCCTCCGGGTCCAACATATTATTCTCCGTAACTTCCACCACCTCCAACGGGATCCCACCACGAAGCACATCTTTCCCTCCCCCGCCTCTCTCTGCATTCCGCAGGGATCGCTCCCTACACAACTCCCTTGTCCATTCGTCCCCCCCATCCCTCCCCACTGATCTCCCTCCTGGCACTTATCCGTGTAAGCGGAACAAGTGCTACACATGCCCTTACACTTCCTCCCTTACCACCATTCAGGGCCCCAAACAGTCCTTCCAGGTGAGGCATCACTTCACCTGTGAGTCGACTGGGGTGATATACTGCGTCCGGTGCTCCCGATGTGGCCTTTTATATATTGGTGAGACCCGACGCAGACTGGGAGACCGCTTTGCTGAACATCTACGCTCTGTCCGCCAGAGAAAGCAGGATCTCCCAGTGGCCACACATTTTAATTCCACATCCCATTCCCATTCTGACATGTCTATCCACGGCCTCCTCTACTGTAAAGATGAATCCACACTCAGGTTGGAGGAACAACACCTTATATTCCGTCTGGGTAGCCTCCAACCTGATGGCATGAACATTGACTTCTCTAACTTCCGCTAGGCCCCACCTCCCCCTCGTACCCCATCTGTTACTCATTTTTATGCACACATTCTTTCTCTCACTCTCCTTTTTCTCCCTCTGTCCCTCTGAATATACCTCTTGCCCATCCTCTGGGTCACCCCCCCCCCGTCTTTCTTCCCGGACCTCCTGTCCCATGATCCCCCTTTTGCCTATCACCTGTCCAGCTCTCGGCTCTATCCCTCCCCCTCCTGTCTTCTCCTATCATTTTGCATCTCCCCCTCCCCCTCCAGCTTTCAAATCCCTTACTCACTCTTCCTTCAGTTAGTCCTGACGAAGGGTCTCGGCCTGAAACGTCGACTGCGCCTCTTCCTATAGATGCTGCTTGGCCTGCTGCGTTCACCTGCAACTTTGATGTGTGTTGCTTGAATTTCCAGCATCTGCAGAATTCCTGTTGATTGAGTATAGGAGTTGGGATGTAATGTTGAAATTGTACAAGGCATTGGTAAGGCCAAATTTGGAGTACTGTGTACAGTTTTGGTCACTGAATTATAGGAAAGTTGTCAACAAAATAGAGAGAGTACAGAGCAGATTTACTAGAATGTTATTTGGGTTTCATCATCTAAGTTACAGAGAAGGTTCGAACAAGTTGGGTCTTTATTCTTTGGAACGTAGAAGGTTGAGGGGGAACTCGATAGAGGTATATAAAATTATGAGGGGGATATATAGAGTTGATGTGGATAGGCTTTTTCCATTGAGAATGGGGGCGATTCAAACAAGAGGACATGAGTTGAGAGTTAAAGGGCAGAAGTTTAGGGGTAACATGAGGGGGAACTTCTTTACTTAGAGAGTGGTAGCTGTGTGGAACGAGCTTCCAGCAGAAATGGTTGAGACAGGTTTGATGTTGACGTTTAAAGTTAAATTGGACAGTTAAATGGACAGATAAGGAATGGAGGGTTATGGGCCGAGTGCAGGTCGGTGGTACTAGGTGAGAGTTAGAGTTCGGCATGGACTAGAAGAGTCGAGATGGCCTGTAATTGCTATATAGTTATATGGTTATAATAAGTCAGTGATTTGGATGGCAGAATTGATAACCTTGTGCCAAGTTTGTAGATAATGAGTGGAGGAGCTGGTAGTTGTGAGGAAGCCGGTTGTCTGATAAACACTTAGAATTATTACGAGAATGGACATGTCGGTTTCTCCCATCTTTTTTGGCCCCATGAATGGAAGATCCTCAAGAAGACCAGTTTTGTCCATTGCTATCCTTTCGCTCTTCACATAGCTGTAGAATTCCTTGGAATTATCTTTCTCCTAATCTGCTAGAGCAAACTCATGCTTTCTTTTACCCCTTCTGATTTCCTCCTTAATTGTTGTCCGGTATTTTCTATACTCAGGTATCTAATTTGTTCCTTCCATCCCCCACTTGCTATGCACCCATTTCCTCTTCTTACCCATGACCTGAATATCTCTTGTAAACCAAGGTTTCCAGAATCTATTATATTTGCTGTTTTTATTCTGACAGAGTCAGACATACTCTGTTCTCTCAAAATTTCATCTTTGCAGGCCTCCCACATGCCAATCATACTTTTACCAGAAAACAACCTGTACCAATCGGCACTTGCCACATCCTTTCTGATAACATGAAAACTGGCCTTTCTGTGATTTATAATGTCAACTGAGGAGCAGCACAATCTGCACCCTTGTTGCCTTTAAACTAAAGACCCGAACTTCAAGGCGAGTGGTTCTGGGTCCGAATCCGGCTAGCCCTTTGCAAACTTTCTGTGGTGGGTTGAGCTTCGAAATAACAAACTCGTTCCCGTAAACAAACATGACCGGCTGCGTCTCATTCCCCAGCAGCAGATCAAGTATCGCATACTCTCTATCAGGGAGACCTGGGACTTCTACGTACTGATGAAGGAAACTTTGCTGAACACATTTGACACAATCTATCCACCTCAAGATCATTTACACTATAGATATCCCAGTTAATACGTGGAAAGTTAAAACCACCTTATGTTTCTTGTAGTAGTCTGCTCCTCTAAATCCAACTGACTATTGAGTGGCTTGTAATATAATCCCACTAATGTGGTCACTCATTTCTGATCCCTTAGTTCCACCGATATATCCTCAGTAGTCAAACCCCCCATCCTGTCCTGTTGGAATAATGCCCTGACATTTTCACTGACTCGTCACACCCCTGCTCTGTCATGTCTAAAACAGTGTATCCCTGGAACACTGATCAGATTGTGGAGTATTATTTCCTTCTACAGCCAAGTCTCAATAGTATCAAACGACTGTGCTGTTCATGAAACAAGTACTTCTGTACACCCGCCTGAAATCATTCAATTATCAACCGTCCACCAGCAGCCGGGGCAGGGAATCGCTGAGCAGCATCACCCTATGCAAGAAAAGTCTGCTCGGAATTGAGTTTTAAACAAACGTCCCTTGTTTGGGTCTCTTCCACTGGCAAATGCATTCTCACCTGCTCTATATCAGGGCCCGTTATATTCTTATTTTGACTGAATGAAGTAGCAAATACTCGTAATCTCAAAGAAATACGGGCCCAACATATTTCGACATCAGGCTCTCCTCTCAACAACGGAAAGGAGAATGGGTTTTCCACCAATTAACTTTAAGTGGCTTCGGAGTTCAGCTGCGACGCAGTCTGCGAACGTGGGCTCGTTGGTCTAGTGGTATGATTCTCGCTTTGGGTGAAAAAGCATAGAATATGCGAGAGGTCCCGGGTTCAAATCCCGGACGAGCCCCGTTATTGGATACTATCAGCGATTTGCTTCACGATTTCTGCACTGACGCACGAGATAAATGGCTATATCAAACAGAAACACTGACGAAGGAATTGGAAATAGTTTTCAAGGTGGGTAATTTTGAAGTATCACATTTTGGAATTTCAAAACAGCTGAGTATTTATTCTATGAATGGTAGCGCCCCGGGGAGTGCAAATCAGCAAGGAGAGAGAGAGAGAGAGAGAGAGAGAGTCGCAGAAGGGCATACTTTGCTGAAAACCGTCTCATATGCAGAGAGACTGTGGGAAAGGTGTTCGGCACTCTATTGTGGAAATACGTGTAAAATGGAAAGAGCACAGCCAGTCTTTGGAAAACTATGGATCTGCATGTCGACGAGCGCTGTAGACATTTATGTGGAAGAACAAGAAACTGGCAAGTGAAATTACATTGCTTAACCTCTTCCCTTGCTCTGACCAGGACACAGGCGGCTCTAACTTGCATACAATATCGGTATATACATTTTCTGGGGTTTCGAATCGGTGCGGGCAGAAATTAGGTGAGCGAAACTGCTCATTCTTGTCACATTATTGTGCCAAACGCTTGGGATTTCGAGAGCTGGAATTTTAACACTGAATTCATTTTTCTCTGATCCAGATTGAGAATCTCAGTTCTGATCTTCACCAACATCTGTCTTACGGATGTGACTTGCTTCAGAATCAATATCAGAATCGGGTTTAATATCTGGGACGTGTGTCGAGAAATCTGTTACCTTAGCGGCAGCAATACAATCAATACATGATAAATACAGAAATAAAATTCAATCAATCATTCAATTAGAGTAAACATATTATGTATATTAAACAGTTATTTAAAAAAAATAGAGCAAAACAGATTAAAGAGTGAGGTTCATAAGTTCAATGTCCATTTAGACATTGGATGGCAGAGGGGAAGATTTTGCTCCTGAATCGCTGAGAGTGAGTGCGAGAAGAGGGCGTGCCTTCGGGGACTAGGGCCATCATAATTTCCGAGGCACTGTTCTTTGAAGATATCCTGGATACCACAGAGGCTAGTATCCAAGATAGTGCTGACCAATTTTACAACTTTCTGTCGTGTGAATTAGCACCCCTCAATCTCCACCACCCCGATACCAGACAGTGATGCGGCCTGTTAAGAAGTCTTTTCAAGGTACATCTGTTGATTGGGTGATTTCCAGAAAAAGGATCATAGGTTCTTAATTGGTCAGGGGACTAAAGGTTTTTGGGAAAGAGAAGGAGGTTGGGGTTGTGGAACAGATTGCCCGCGATGGAAAATTGGAGGAATACGATGGACCGAGGGTCACAATACTGCTCCGATATCCTGTGGTTTAATGGTCATGTCCCTTGTCATTTGACCGTCTGCATTAACCATCGGACATTGACTCAATGCCTTACCAAACTGCGTGTTGATGGTTTCTACCGTGCTGCGTTCATTAAAATTCTTTGTTACCTCCTAATGAACACTCTGGGAAATGAAGCAGAAAGACACCTTCCTAACTATGTCATGCAAGTCACTTGAGACTTTCTTTAGATGAGAATAGGACCTCTTTGCGTCATTCCCTGTTCAGGTAAACACATCAGAAAGTTGATACCAACTCACTGGAGACAGGTGAACTCGAACGATGAAGTTAGGACCTCTGTGCAGTTGGATGTTGTCTGGTCATAGCGTGTTGAAGGGCCTACTGATTTAGAATGAAATCAGCTAAATCTCTTTGCTGTGCTACTCACAGAATCCGAGCACGAACCAGGCCCGATCTGATCTCAGGACTGCTCTGAGCGAATTCCGACCGTTCGCCTCGTGACGGCAGTATTTCCGCTCGCTTTTCCTTTTCCTCCATGTCACAGGAAGCCACAGCTTTGTCGGTCACTTGACCGTTGGAAATTTACACTGGAGTATGGGATTCATTACCGAACGTAATGTGGTTGTGGCGAGAACGGGGATATAATGAAAAAAAATAAAAGGAAGGAAAGGTTTATTAATTGGCAGGAGGTAAAGGTTGGGAGCAGCGTTTGCAGAAGATTCTGCTGACGTGCTCTGTCACTCTCGGATTCTAAAGCACATTTATTCTACCTGCTGCCATGTTCTCTGATGACCGCCAGTTCTGTAGCGTCAAGATAGAAAACATGGTGACTGCCTCCGAGAAGAACTTTGATATTACGTTTATCAATTAATTGAATAATTGACATGAACGGATATTGCTTTACACTGATGAACTGTTGCCTGAACTTGGCGTGCGTTACCCCATAAATAAATGTGTTTGTGCAGCAACTTAATGTCAGGAGCATCTCCTCTGGACTTGGTCTGTGCGTTAGATGTAGGATTCCGGGATACCTCCAGCGTCCCTGATAAACATATCTGCTCCAGGGTGTGGGGCAGGTGGTCGCATTGATCTCACAACACGCTGGAGGAACCCATCAGGTCGGGCAGCATCCGTGGAAACGATCAGTCAACGTTTCGGGCCGGAACCCTTCGCAGTGATCTGGTTTCTGGCACTGTGGTAGCATGGAAGAGCAGAGAGATGAAGAGGACTGCAGTGGTGATAGGAGATCAGATAGTCAGAGGAACGGAGGCCAGATTCTGTCGACTCGATAGTGGCACATGGTTGGTATGTTTCTCCCAGGCGCCTGGGCAGGGAAGTCTCTGATCGGGTTCACAGCAACCTCAAGGGGGAGTGTAAGCAACCTGAAGCCAGGATACATCCTACGACCAGTAATATACATGGGAAAATAAGTAGACACTGAAGAGATATTTATGGAGCTTCAAGTAGTTATATCTAGACCAGTGTCTGTGCGCCCTCCAGTGAAGGTAAGGATGGGATGATCTGACAGGTGCGTGTGTGGCTGAGGGACTGGTGTAGGAGGCAGGAACTCAAATTTATGGATCATCGGGATCGTTTCCATTGAGGCACATGTGGAGGCCTAGTTATTGGACATATTTAAGGCAGAAGTTGATAGATTCTTGATTAATCGGGGCATGAAGGGTTACGAGAAGACAGAAGACAGGGCTGAGAGAGAAAGTGCATCAGCCACGATGATGAGTCGGAGCAGACTAGCTGGTCCAATTGGCTCAGAACTTTTGCTATATGTTCTTATTTTCTAAAGCCCGGCAAGACCGGAAGGTCACTGGGGAGGTAACCCGACAAGACGTGTCTCATCACATAGTGTCAGCACAAGATGGAAATCGAAGGGATTGGGGGAAGGGTATTTCCCAGGGAGGGGGTGAGTGACGAATGCAGGACGCAGCAGAATTTCGGCAGCGGTATGGCCAGTGAGGGTGGTATTTCACATTGGTTTAGAGCTGAACCATGTTCAGGGTTGAGCGCGACAGAGGGTCATTTGCTCTCTCATGTAGCTGAATCCCCGAAATCTTCTAACCCAGAGATGGTACAGTGGTGTGTATGCAACGGGTCATAAGGTATAGTTACAGTGGAGACGGGAGCATATTTAAATGATGGGGAAAAGGAGCTGAGACATGGGATGATTAACCATGGTCATGGAGATTGCCAGCGCTGATTTTAGGGGCCGATTTCCCTCCTGTGCTGTGCTCTACTGAAAACACCGGAACAACCGGCAGGGACGGTGCATCCGTACGCTGCAGTTCGCAGACAGCGAGTTTGCTCCGCGTCCCTCACTGTGTTAGCGGGATGGGCGGACAGTTAATCTCCCAGAACTGTTACTCCTCCCTGAACTCTCAGTGATCAACCCTCCAACTCTCCATCCCTTCCTCAAGGGGCAACTGCGCAGTATCTGAAAAGCTACAGAGAGATGCAGTCTCAGTCAAATTGATTACGGGCTCTGTCCTCTCCAGCTCCAAAGTCATCTTCAACAGGCGATGATCAGAAATCCGGCATCGATCACGAAGTATCCCCATCTCCCAAGAACCGCCCTCTTCTCCTTGCTACCGTCATGAACCTGAACTCCCACATTCAACGTTTCAGAAGCAGTATCTTACCTCCGCCATCAAATTTCAGAATGGAAAATGAGCCCATATGTACGCCTACATAATTTCCCTCTCTTTATGAACTACATATACATTGAAAAATACATATTTAATATTAATATATGTTTCTCAATGTAACTTAGTTTTAAAACTTCGTATTTTGCTGTATTAGTGCCAGAAGACAACACGTGTCTGGAAATGTGCCAGTGATATTAAATCCACCAACAAACAGGCGGCGCTCCCTCCCGGGACTCTCGGTAATCAAACTTTTCGAACTCACCCCCCCCCCACCCCCGCAATCACTTCCACAGCCACGGCCAGCCACATGCCCCTTCTCAGATCTGTTACCGATTACGTCTCCGTGCCCTTCACCGTCTCTTCTCCCCGATTCTTTCTCTCCCTAAACACTCAATTATCAGCCCCACCGACCCCACCATCACCCCCACCGACCCTATCATCACCCCCACCAACACCCACACCACGCCGCTCCCTGGCCCCTCATCGAATGCCCGCTTTCCACGCGCTGATTCTTAGTGTCCCTGGTCCCTGATTCTCACACCTTCCATTCCAGATGTCACTGTCTCTCTGTGTGATTCGGTTATGGGTTCGGTGCCTCGCCCCGAGTAGCCTGACAGCCCTGCGAAAGGATGGAGGTGGTTAACAGGGGGATAGTCGTAGGTATGGCGTCTGTCCGGTGATAGCTGGTAAGTCTGGCATTACCCCACGGATAGGTTATCCTCCTGCGCTCTGATTATCAAAGCCATCAATTCAGACATGTCTACCCTCACGGCATGTGATACCAATATGGTGGGAGGGACCATATGGGCTGTGCCCATGTTAGTAATGTCACTGCTCGTATTCTCCCTGACGGTGTACCGCTCCGGTCCCCCACGTCCCTCGCCGCACCCCGGGCGGCGTCACTAGCAGCTGGCAGTTTCCCACAGAGTGGCTCAGCGTTGGGAGGGAAAAAGGGTGAGCTGTTAGTGTGGGGTACGTCAGCACGCTGTTTCCTCTGCCCTGGGATTGGCTACTCCTGGTGGGGCTGAACGTACCCTCCCAATGACCAGCCGGAATTGACAGCAGAGAGCTTTTGTCAAGAGATGCAGACCAAGTTAATACAAACAGCGTCGGTTTTATTGATTCATGCAGTGAACTTGGGAAATGGCTATAGCACCGCGGGCAGATATCAGAAAGGCAGTGTGGTCAGTAGTGAGATCAGAGAAGGAGCGGCCACATGCCGTGAACAACGAAATATTAGAATCCTTTTTATCATCAGAGAACAGAAGAGTTATTACAGTTACATCGAGACAGGAGTTGGATCACATCAAACATCCACTGGCTGTTCGGCCCAGTGTCTACACCGCTCCGGCGCCGACACCCCGTGCGGAAAGACCGAAGTGGCCCGCGCCTCTTGGCTTTCATCCGTGCACTCGCAGAGAAGACACAGACATCCACTCGAACCCCAAACTTCAATCTGGGTGTACTTGCGGTTTTTGACGTGTTCCCTATCGTACTGTTACACCGGGAATGAAAGAGATCCAAGGAAGCGTCACATCTGTCTTGTAATCGTGACAAGACGTCCCAGGCCGACAAGGAAATGTCATTTCTGGGCCACATCACTTTACAACGGTGCGATAGTCCTGTGTTAGCTGTGAGAGTGGGTGATGATGCCACACGGGTTGGTCACGGATATTCGATGTCATGCCGGGTGGACAGGCCAGTGCTGTGATTACCGAGTGCCGGTGTTGGGAGTGAATTAACAGTGGACAACATGTAGAACGCGATGTTTAACAAGAAGCAAGCAGAGGATCCAAAGCGTCCTCTTTGGCCTCACGGGACCGGGCAGTCGAATCGGTCAGTGGAAACGAGCCATATCTCCTGACTGAAAGATAAAGCATAAAGTTGAGGGAAATGCTCCTGAGAGTGGAAGAGCAGTCCCTTTACTGAAGGGGTTGTTCTCATCATCAGTAAATCGGACGCCTTCCAAAGAGCAAAAAAAAATAAAATAAAATAAATGGCGGAGTTTAAACGGGCGAGTGTTGGAGATTCGGCGTCACAAATGCGAAAGATCACAAGATCACAAAATAACAAGACAAAGGAGCAGAAGTAGGCCGTTCGGCCCACCGAGTCTGCTCCGCAGCTCCCCCATGAGCTAAACCATTCACCCATCTATCCAATTTTTGGCTTTTTCCCCATATCCCTTGATACCCTGACTAATTAGATACCTGTCAATCTCCTCCTTAAACACCCTCAATGATCGGCCCTCCACAGTTGTATGTGGCAAGGAATTCCACAAATCCACGACCCTCTGTCTAAAATAAATTCTCCTCATCTCTGTTTTAACTGGGTACCCTCTAACTCTAAGTCTATGGCCTCTTGTCCTGGACTCACCCACCAAGGGAAACAACCTTTCCACATCTACTCTGTCCAACCCTTTCGATATTCGAATTGTTTCTATGAGATCCCCTCTCATTCTTCTATACTCTAATGAATACAGTCCAAGAGCCGACAAACGCTCCTCATATGTTAGCCCCTGCAGTCCAGGAATTATCCTCGTAAATCTTCTCTGAACTCTCCCCAACATCAGTATATCCTTTCTAAGATAGGGGGCCCAAAACTGCACACAGTATTCCAAATGAGGTCTCACTAATGCCCCATAGAGCCTCATCAACACCTCCTTACTCTTATACACTATTCCTCTTGAAATGAATGCCAAAGTAGCATTCGCTTTCCTTACCGCCGATCCGACTTGGTGGTTAACCTTTAGGGCATCCTGCACGAGGACCCCCAAGTCCCTTTGCACTTCCGATTTTTGAAATTTCTCCCCATCGAAATAGTAATCTGCCCGATTATTTCTTCTTCCGAAATGTACAACCGTACATTTGTCAACGTTGTATCTCATCTGCCATTTCTTTGCCCACTCTCCAAAACTGACTAAGTCTCTCTGCAACCTTTCCGTTTCTTCAACATTTCCTGCTCCTCCACCTGTCTTGGTGTCATCCGCAAATTTAGCCACAAAACCAATTAATCCATAATCCAAATCATCGATATACATCGTAAAAAGAAGCGGCTCCAACACCGACCCCTGCGGAACACCACTAGTAACCAGCAACTAATCAGAATAGGATCCCTTTATTCCCACCCTTTGCTTTCTGCCTATCAGCCAATGCTCCACCCATTTAAATATCTTTCCTATAATTCCATGGGCTCTCATCTTATTAAGCATCCTCATATACGGCACCTTATCGAAGGCCTTTTGAAAATCCAAAAACGCAACATCCACAGCCTCTCCCTTGTCAACTTTAATCGAGGATACCCCAAAACATTCCAATAGGTTGGTGAGGCAGGATCTTCCCTTCATGAAACCATGCTGGCTTCGGCCTATCTTGTCATGCACCTCGAGGTATTTCATAATCTCCAACTTGAGGATGGACTCCAATATCTTTCCAACTACCGGTGTCAGACTAATAGGTCTGTAATTTTCTTTTCGCTGCCTCCCTCCTTTCTTAAATAACGGAACTACATTTGCGACCTTCCAGTCCTCCGGAACCATGCCAGAGACTATTGATTCTTGGAAGATCATTTCCAATGCTTCCCCAATCTCCAAAACCACCTCCTTCGGAACCCTTGGGTGCACCTCATCCGGACCTGGAGACTTATCTATTCTTAGTCCACTTAGCCTCCCAAACACTTTCTCTCTAGTAATCTTGTCTGTACCTAATTCTATTCCCTGATACTTATGGCTATCAGGTATATTGCTCCTGTCTTCCACTGTGAAGACTGATGCAAAATACTCATTCAGTTCCTCCGCCGTCTCTTTGTTATCCATTATAATTCCTTCAGCATCATTTTCAATCGGTCCCGTATCTACTCTTGTCACTCTTTAACTCTTCATATATTAAAAAAAAACCTCTTCGTATCCTTTTTATATTAATCGCCAACTTCCTTTCATAATTCATCTTTTCTTTCCTAATGACTTCCTTAGTTTTCTTCTGTAAGTTTTTAAAAGTCTTCCAGTCCTCATTTTTCCCATTAATTTTTGCTTCCCTGTACGCCGTTTCTTTTGCTTTTAATTTTGCCTTAACCTCTCTCGTTAGTCACATTTCTGCCATTTTTCCATTCATGATTTTCTTTTTTCTTGGAATATATTTTTCCTGCATTTTCCTTATTTCTTGTAGGAATTTCATCGAATTCTGCTCTGCCGTGTCTCCATATAGCTTACTTTTCCAATCGACTTGCGCCAGTTCCTCTCTCATAACTCTGTAATTTCCCCTGTTCCACTGAAATTTCGATACACCTGATACCAGCTTCTACTTTTCAAATTTAAAACTGAATTCAATCATATTATGATCACTGCTTCCAAGGGGTTCCTTTACCTCCAGCTCCCTAATCGCCTCAGGTTCGTTACACAGGTGACATATTTCTCGAGATTCCAACTCTAGAAGTTCCCCTGTCTGTAGCATGACTTCCTACGCCCATGGGATTCTTTTCTCCGCCCTCACAAGCGAAATCACAACATCCCTTCAATATAATAGTGACCACAGGTGTACACAATCCTGCAGGTGAAGTCCAACCAACATGATGAACAGTTGTCAGGTGACCTCCCAACTCTGGATGCCAATGATTTTACTGCTGCAGGACAACCGACCAGACATCTTTTTCACCATCTCTCTGTCTGTGTCTCCCTTCCCACCGATCCATCTACCTTTATCCAAAGGTATCCATTATCTGTGTAAGTTCTCTGTCGGTTTAACTCCCCAAGTGCACCACACTCTACTTGCCTAAGTTATTCTGTGACCCACTTCCCCAGTTGACTTACTACCCGATGTAACCTCAGACAATTTTCTCCACTATCGACCACAGCGGCAATTTCAGTGTCAACTGCAAACTTACTGATCATTCTTCCTACCGGTCTCCTGTCTGACATCCCTCTACCATCTCACTCTGACGCTTGTCAGCATCCCTTTTCAGAGAGGAGTGGTTCCATTAGACAAACGCAGCATGAATTCAGAAAGTTCAGTTTCTGTTTGACAAACTTACTGGAGTTCTTTGAGGACATAATGACTGCAGTGGATAGGGGGGAACAGGTGGATGTCGTACACTTGGATTTCCAGAAGGCGTTCGATAAGATGCCGCAGAAGAGACTTATAAATAAGATACGGATGCATGGAGTCGGAGGAAGTGTATTGGCATGAATAGTGGGATTGGTTAACCAATAGAAGGCAGGGAGTTGATATAACCGGGTTTTTCTCAGTTTGACAGTCAGTGGTGAGTGGGATGCCGCAGGAGTCGACGTAGCCAAATTTGCTGATGACATTAAACTGAGTGGAAAATCAAATTGCATGGAGGATATGGAGTGTCGCAAAGCGATATAGATTGATTAAGTGAGTGGTCCAAGGTCTATCAGATGGAGTGCAACGTTGGTAAATGCTAGATCATCCACAGTGGAATGGATAATAGACAGTGACCATTACTTCTATTCTTTACCCTGGCATTAAATGAGGATGGGATGAGACAGTATTATAAAATAGTTGATTAGTGGGAGAGCGAATTACGTTGCTATTAGTCAGGAAACTGGAAACGTAGATTGGGAAGAGATATACGCAGGGTAATGCACAACTGAAATGTGGAACTTTTTTTTTGAGGAAGCACTAGAATGTTCTTCTAGATAGGTACGTCCCTTTGAGACAAGTTCGGCAATGGTAGAGTGAAGGAGTCATGGATGACAGGACATAGTCAAGAGGGAGAAAGAAGCAGACTTCAGATTTAGGAAGCAGGGATCAGACAGGTTTCTAATGAATTACAAGGTAGTCAGGCAGGAGCTTATAAACCCAAATGCCTTTTACTCCTATGAGATGAACAGACGGATGACTGCGTAGGACAGATCAGGAATAGCAGAGGAAACATGTGCCTAGGCAAGGTTCTTAATGGATATTTTCATTCAGTGTTCACAATTGAGAGCGATTTTTTGAAATGTGAGCATGACATAGAACAGGCCGATATGCTTGAACATATCGATGTTAAGAAAGAGGATGAGCTGAAAATTTCGGGAACATTACGATACATCATTTCCTGGTACCCCACTTTTCTACCGGAAGGGATGGAAGATACTGCTGTGCCTTCGGTGATGACCTTTCTGTGTCCTCTGACTACTGCAGTAGTATCAGAGGATGGACTTTGCCAACTGTTATTCGCTTGATCAAGGAAAGAAACAGGGAAAACGCTAGGAATTACAGACCACTGGGCCCAACGTTCCTGCGGTCAAACTGTCAGAGGATATATTTCGATAGTATTTCCGGACAGTTGAAGAACGGTAGTCAGGTCTGGGATAGTCAGCATAGCTGTGAGAGGAGCAGGACAAGTCTCAGGAATGGAATCAAATTCTAAATTATTATACAAAGCACACTGATGAAAACATTAGCAAAACCTTCTCAGTTATGAGCGTCCGAGAAACATGGCTGCTGTATATAGAACTAGCTTACCCACAGTAAACAGAGTGCGGTCGCAGGTGGAGGGTATTTCGCTTGGAGTTCGATGAACGGTGGTGTTCCACAGAGATCTGTTCGGGAAGCGGGTGATTGGGCTGGTCCATTTCCAGATGACATTTCCGGGTAGTGTGGATTGTGTTGTAGGTTACAACAGGGTTATCAGAAATGCAAAGTTGGGCTGAAAATTGGCAAAGCTGAGCTCAATGTGGGCAAGTGTGAAGTGATACACGTTGCAAAGTTGAATTTGAATGCAAAATGCAACGTTCATGACAGGCTCATTATCAGTGTGGAAGAACAGAGTCACCTTTAGTTTCACGTCCATAGATTCCTCAAAGTTGACGCGCAAGTTGAACAGGTTGTTAAGAAAGTGTATGAGGTGTTGGCCTCAATCGTCGAGGGATTGAGTTCAAAGGCGCGAGGTAACGTTGCAGCTCAATTAAACTTTGGATATTGTGCGCAGTCCTGGTCGCATACTACAGATAGTACGTGACAGCTTTAGAAGCAGAACAACGGAGATTTACCAGTATGTTGCCTAGACTAGAGGGATATTCATTTGAGGATAGATTTAGCGAGCTATGGCTTTTCCTTTTACAGCGAAGTGGATGAAAGACGACTGCAGAGGGCTGTACAAGTTAAACGGCATAGATCCAGCGCATAGCCAAAGACTTTTTTTCCCAGTGTGGAAATAACTAATTACGGGATATAATTTAAAAGTGATTTGAGGGATGTATAGGGGCTTCCAAGCGTATGTATTTACACATAATGGTGAGTGTGTGGAAAGCGGTGTCAGGAGTCCTGTTAGAGATATATCTATCAGGTACATTTAAGAGACTCTTCGTCGCATGGTTAATAGAAAATAAAGAAGACGGCTCTGTAGGAATGAAGGTTTTGAGCTGGCAACAATCAAAGACTAAAGGGCGAACATAGAGGTCTGGTGTTCTATATTTTCTGTTCCTGGCCGACCGTCAGCATGAGCACCCACCTGCTACTGCAGCGCCTCTGATTTATTAACTGACCCAATCACAGTCGCAACATTCCCTGTCACTTACCCCTGCATCAAATCAATGAACGCCACTGAGTTCCTGTGGTTGTGGGAAAAAAAAAAGAATTAGAGACCCCACATAATCCAGTTGACTCTAACTATCTCTTCCTTTATCACTGCCACCTGTTACATACCTCAGGGAGATCTTGTGACCTTCTTCTGAGAATTATGCAATGGTCTTATGGAGGTCACCTGGTGTAATTTTCCCGCCCATGTGAGGTCACATGATGACATGTTCACCACGGGTATAAAAGGGGAAGACCCCTGGTGACGCAGTTAGTTTTCCAGTTAGAACGTCAATGAGATACTCCGCTCTGCTGCTTATTTGCAGTATGACGTAGTTTTGATTTTAAACGGAGTTTTATGTTCTAACTTAAGGCACAGAAGTCTGGACCGGCAGTTTGGCAATCGCTGCCCGGTTTGTTAATGTATCTTTTCAGTAACATTGCAGAGTGAAGACGGGACCCTGAGGGAGACGTTCGACGGACTTGGAAAGGATTGACAATTATTGAATTCGTTCAAGAAAGAGTGATCTGCATGAGATAGCCTCTACTAAAAGTGGCAGAAAGGCTGTGTAAGATTCTTCTACGAAGGAAGGTCGGTGCCTTTAAAACTGTTTTGTTTCCGTCTCCGTGAATCCTGTGGAAAAGGCAGGATCCGACTGGGAGTGGCAGTGACGTCGTGTCTTCGAGGAATTCGTTACTTCATGAAAATCTCTACTAATTGACTGTATAAATCTATTGGACTTTAAAATTTGCCATTCGAAGAACTGTGTTTGAAATTATGGCTTTAAGAACTGGTCTTGCTTGATTGCTTTTGGAACTGAATAGAGGTTTACCGAATGGCCGCATAGCCGTTTACTTCCGGTTAGGGTTTTCGGTTTTTTTTTCTTTGTATATCAGAATTTAATAAATATTTGTTTGTTTATAAATCTTGACTCGATATATTCATTGTTGCCGATCACGTGACATTAATTGTGGGCTCTTCAGCAGATGTTCCGATTTTGAGTTTAAGTGCTTGTTTAAGTATCAAATCTGATTTGGAAAAGGGAATATACTTGATTCTTTTGTTTGATTGTGGTGTGAGTGGTATTCGGCAACAATGGATGTTGACGAGTTTATGAAAACGCTAAACCCGGAGGTTTTAGTGAATGCGAGTAAACCTGAGGTGTCGGAGATTGCTGAAAGGTAGAAACTTAAAGGTATTACAAAGGGTACAACTAAACCCATAATTCAGGAAATCGCTGAGCATTATGTGAGTTTGGGGGCGTTTGATGAGGAGGAGTTGGGAAGGTTTCTAATGAGTACACTCGAAATGCAGTTACATCTTGAACAGATAAAGTTTCAGAAATTTAAAGCGGAAATGGCTGAAAGAGAAACTGAGAACCTGAGGAAATTTGGACTGGAGATGGAGAAATTGAAGATGGAAAATCGATCTTCTGGTTCTAGGAAACAGTTTGTAGCAAGTCGTGAGGTTGTTTTGGCTCTTGCATTTAATGAGACAGAAGTGGATAAATATTTCCAGCATTTTGAAACTTTGGTTCTGTGTTCAGCGTGGCCGAAAGAGAAATGGCCAGTGATGTTACAAAGTGTAATTAAAGAAAAGGCACAACAAATTTAGACCCAATTAAATGCTGAGCAAGCACTTGATTATGATACTGTAAAGCCGCCTATATTAAAGGCGTTTGAGCTGGTTTCAGAAGAGTACAGAGAGACATTCAGAAATTTGAAGAAACTAGTGGGAAAAAAAAACGTATGTGGAATTTGCCTCCGAGAAATGTGTGTATTTTTGAGAGATGGGTTTCCTCTAAAAATGTGAATGGGGAGTATAATGAATTAAAGGAGTTGATTTTGTAGGAGGAATTAAAAGGCATTCCTGTTGAAGTGAGGACATATTTAAATGAAAGGGACACCGCTACATTGCAGGAGATTGCTAAATTGGCTGATGAATATACTTTAATTCATAAGAGTAAATGTTCTACAGGTTGAACATTTAAAAGGAAAAATATCACAGAGAGTCAAAGTACACCAGAAATTAAATCAGAAGTTCGTGAGAACGGTAAGGATGAAGGGAGACATGTGAAGGAAAGACATTTTGGTATTATTTACAATTATTGTAGGAAACCTGGTCACGTAATAGCTAATTGCTTTCGATTGAAGAAGAAAGAGATGGAAGCAGTCTCAGATACTTGTGTGCAACATATTGAAAAACCTGTAAAGACATAGGGTTCAGAAAATACAAATGAAGTTTTGTTAGAGTCTGACCGAGTTAAGAGGAGATAAGAGCATTTTATAACTGAAGGATTGTATCCTTGAAAGAGGGATCCACTCCTGTACCAATAAAAATACTTAGAGATACTGGAGCTTCTCAATCACTAATATGAGACAGTGTTCTAAAATTAGTGATGTGTCCGACACTACTGAGGTGACTTATATACGAGGATTTGGAAGTGCCCTTACGTTGGTATATTTATATGCAGTTAATTTAAGGTCAGTGTTAGTTATAGGACCTGTTAAAGTAGGACTACAACCTAGTTTACCTATGAATGATGTTGCCCTGTTGTTAGGGAATGACGCAGCTAATGGACAAGTTTTTTCCTGATGTACATTCGACAATAAAGCATATTGCTGAGGAAACACAGAGGGATTCTAACACGGATACTTCCTGTGTTTTAACCCGAGCTATGGGTAAGGAGACTGATGTACCGGATGAGGTTGTTACCCATGACAATCTCGGAAGGAGATGATAGAAGAGCAGGGTAGCGATCTTGAGATAGTTAAATTAAAAGAACAAGCTCTTCCAGATAGTTAAATTAAGAAAGTGGCAGTAGGATATTATTTTGAAAAGGAAGTATTAACGAGGAAGTGGACTGCTACCTGTTGATGAAATTTTTCAGTCATTATTGAGGGTGAAACTTTGGATTATGTTGTAGTACGTGATAGAACAGTCTCAAGCCCGCAGTGTTTTGTATAGGGGAGATCTTGACAAAGAAATCCGTCAGAAACATCTGAAAACATTAAAAATTTATTGCAGGGCTCTGTGTTCAAACCACATTCGGGCATTCACATTTAGAGCCGAAAACAGCCCGTTGAAAGTGGGGCGTTTGGAGGGGACTCAAATGCAAGACACAGACAATGAATTTCTAGGAACTGGTCTATGTTCATTAAGAATGCTCGGGAAGTCGGGGAGAAACGACGCTGGACATTGACACAGGCGCTGGACGAGACTAGGAGAGAAGGGCTGGCCTAGGACCTGGGCTGGAAGCACGGGACCTGGACGTGGGAGTAGGAACAAGGAGCCTGGACTAGGAACACAGAACTCCGGAACTACAGCCAGGACAAGGACCCAGAACCTGGCTCTTGGTTGGGACTCGGAACTGGAACCTGGGTCTAGGCCAGGTCTCGGGACTAGGATCTTGGCAAGAACAGGACATGACCACAAGACTGAACGAGGTACACCCAGCACAAGACGAGTTACCCCCAGCCCTGGGCTGGGCGAAAAACATGGACTGGAAGAAGCACCAGAACTGAATGAGGACACGAAGTTCAGACTTGACAGGGCTGGAGCACGGGCGGCTGGACTTGGTGTTGGAACACAGGAACACAGAGCCTTGGACTTGAGCGCAGGAATACGGAGACTTGGACTTGAGCGTAGGAACATGGAGCCTTGGACTTGAGCGCAGGAACACGGAACACAGGGTCAGAACCCCTCCTTTGGAACAGGATGCAGGGCCGGGACTCGTACACGGAAGACAGAGATATGACCCTTCCTTGGGACAGGACTTAGGGCAGGGGCATTACACAGAGTCAGGACCCCTCCTTCGGAGCAGGACGAGTGGCCGGGACTCGTACACAGAACAGAGACTCTAAACACGGGGGCAGAAAGAGACTGTTCCAAACTCAACGATAGATAGTTTCTTATCATGGCGTGGCAAGGCTCCGGTCTCTCTCCGGCGGTTGAACTTTACTGAAGAGGTTGCAGGCGAGAATTCAGAAGGAAGGGGAAGGGAACAGTCCAGCAGGGAATCCTCGGTTGGTAGAGATATTTATGTGGCAGCCTCAAAACGAGAATCAGGTGCTTCATTAAGGTACTCAATGGAATAAGGGAAAATAGGAAAACCCGGAGTAATGAATCGAAGGACCGGACCATGAACCGGAATGCGGACTTCACGGACCGGACCATGACAGTGTACCCCCTCCCCCTCCAGCCCCACTCTATGTCAGCCTCCTGGCGACCTTACTGACTTTTCTAGACTATGGACGACCCAGGCGGGTAGGGGGGTATTCAACAGGAGGGAACACAGAATGGCGAGAGTTAAACGTCAGTTTCTGCGTCGCTGTGTCCATTTATTACTGGGCTGTTCTGTTGCAAGCGGGGCGTTGAGAGCTGACACAAGTGAATGACACAGACACTGAAGTTCCAGGAACTAGACTATTTTTATTATGAATGCCAGGGAACTTGGGAAGAAACGACGCTGGAAATTGACACAGGCCTTGAACGAGACTAGGATTCAGGTCCTGGGCTTGAACTTGGGCTAGAAGCACGGGACACGGACGTGGAATTAGGAACAAGGAACCTGGACCAAGAACAGGGAACTCCAGAACGAGAGCCAGGACAAGGACCCGGAACCTGGTTCTTGGTAAGAACTCGGAACCGGAACGCGGGTCTACGCTGGGACTCGTGACTAGGATCATCGCAGGTACAGGACGTGATACAGGAATGGACGAGGTACCCCCAGACCTGTGCTGGGTGAGGAACTCCTGAGCTGGGCGAGGTACTCCTGGGATGTGCGAGTTACTCCTGGGCTGGGCGAGGAATTGCTGTGTTGGGCGAGGAACTGCTGGGTTGGGCGAGGAACATGGACTAGAAGACGCACCAGAACTAAATGAGGACACGAAGCTCAGACTTGGACAGGGCTGGAACACGGGCAGTTGGAATTGGTCTTGGAACAGAGGAACACAGAGGCCTGGACTTGAGCACAGGTACACAGAGCCTTGGACTTGAGCACAGGAACACGGAAACTTGGACTTGAGCGCAGGTACACAGAGCCTTGGACTTGAGCGCAGGTACACAGAGCCTTGGACTTGAGCACAGGAACACGGAAACTTGGACTTGAGCGCAGGTACACAGAGCCTTGGACTTGAGCGCAGGTACACAGAGCCTTGGACTTGAGCACAGGTACACAGAGCCTTGGACTTGAGCGCAGGTACACAGAACACAGAGCCAGGACTCCTCCTTGGGAATAGGACGTAGGGCCGGGATTCGTACACAGAACACAGACACTAAACACGGGGACACAAAGAGACAGTTCCAAACTCAACGATAGATAGTTCCTTATCTTGGCGTGGCAAGGCTCCGGTCTCACTCCGGCGGTTGAAATTTATGGGGATACTGACGAGGTTGCAGGCGAGAATTCAGAAGAAAGGGGAATGGAACAGTCCAACAGGGAATCTTTGGTCTACAGAGGTATTTATGTGCCAGCCCCAAAAAGAGAATCAGGTGCCTCAATTAAGGCACCCAATAGAACATGCGAAAACAGGAAAACCCAGAGTAAGGCATCGACGGACCGGACCGTGAACTGGCATGCGGACTTCACGGACTGGACCATGACACAGCCGGTCAAACGGTCCCTTCCCTTTGAAAGAACAGCATGAGGTGAGGGGATTCACCACGGGAGAATTTCCACCCTCTGTCAGCGTGAGCACCATAACGATACATTGCCTCTGATCTCTTTATCGCCTCGCTCACATAGACAATGTACCAAATGCACTTACTTGCCAATTCCGAGCCTTTGGCCGCTAATTGGCTTTGTAAACCAGGATCTGAAGAAACCTCCGTCGGGTGCAGCGAGGTGAACTCAGAGACGTGGTTCACTGTCAGCTCAACAGGACGTACACAATGCCGCCTCTGACAAAACGGAGATTCATCGTGCGTTCATACGAGGTGTTGTCTTTAGATGGGACAGTGATAATGGTCTGAATCCGACAGTACAAGATGTAACTTTGCATGAAAGTGGGATAAAGATGCTGACTAACTTTGTCTGAGCGTCCAAAACGGGACACTACATGGTGGCTCTGCTTTGCGCTGTCCGTGGCCTCGGAAGACCAGGAATGACATTGAGATTATTTGCTCGATGGAGGGATAGGGAGAGGGAAGAGAGGCTAGTGGTTAACCTGGGTGAAATCTCATGTTTCATTTTTCCAGTGCTGTATCTATATGGGGTTAAGATGTTTGCTATTGGTGACGTGGTGGAAGTGGTGGATTCACCCTTGGAGTAAGTTTGCCTCACACTACGGGAGTGGGGTTGTCCTGTGTGGAGACATTCTGCTGTCATTGGATATTGGGAAACTGTGGGTTCGGATGAGGAAGCTGTGCGCATGATATGTTGGCTCCGGAAACATGGCGACGCCTGCGGGCTGTCCCAGCACATTCTAGGACGGTGTTGATTATGCTGCCGGGTAACCTTCCTTCTAGAAAACATTGTGAGAGAAGATCCTCAGCCCGTTGGTCAATGATCGCACAAAAGACCCAACTAAATGCTTCGCTGTGTGACTTACCCCGTGCAGTAAGAAATGAAGAAGTTGGAATTGTTGACATGGACATTCTGCTCAGTGAGAGTGCGGTTGAAGTCAGCTACGACAGTATAGAGAGACCCGCGGATACTCCTGGCGAACACATCCGTCACTGGGAAACGAGTGATAAACACCTGAAACATGCAAACACCGTAAAATAGGAAAAGAACAATTACGATTCAGCAGCCCCCTACCCCCTCTCTCGACCCTGTCCTTCCATTCAATCAGGTGCCAAATCATATCTGAGATCACTTTGCAGTTCCACCTACCGCCCAGCTTCCGGACCCGCGATACTCCCCCCCGCAGTCCCTACAACTCCTCTCCCTTTAGTATCCCGGGGCTTAAACAATCCGTTAGATACGCTCCCGCTGTGGCTCACTGCATCTACCTCAGGTTCAGATTCAGATACATTGATTTATCATACACTTCCCAGCCTTTGTTCAGACCGGCCCGTGGTTTCCTCAAAGAATACCTACATATTTGTCAGGCATGTTTTCCCGTTAAGGTAAGCATGCTATGTTCATACTTTTGTACTGTGTGCATTTTAGTACCCCCAAAACTGTTCCTTCATAATGGACACCAAAAGCGTCTTGAGGTACTGAATTCCACACCCCGCTGGAAAACATTGATCTTATTCTGTGCTGACACATCTCTGGGCCTTAATCTCAAACACCTGAACCTACCCCAGTTTTTCCTCCTGGTCAAGCACTTGTGTCTGATTTCAGCAGCTAATAAAGAAGTAACTATCAGACTATTATAGAGGGCTCCTTCCTGAATACCTGCCTCTCTGGAGATTGGTGGGGGGAGGGGGCAGACACAGTACAGCCTATTGTCAGCTTTCAGCTGGTACTCACTCGTGGGTTGGTTGGTGTTGGATGATTGTCCGAGAGCTCTTCGGGAAGCATCATGTAGATTGCAAGCACTATAGGCCCGGTAAATGAAACAAGAATTTGTCCAGGGTATTGGATCCTCATACCTAAGGGTGTTGTAGAATATTATAATACTTCATACATTTCCTTGAAAACACTAATATACGTAAGCGTTCGTTTCAATATAGAACTCTACGTTCCGCGATGTTGTGACGACTTTATAACCTATTTTAAGATCAATCTGTATCTTCTCTCCCCCAAAGACCTCCATACGCTTATCAAGGAGTTTCCTAGGGGATCTTCCTCTGCCACCACCTCGGGCAACACACCACATGCCTTCTTACTAATCATGTCAATTTCTGCTGCAGGTTTGATGGATCCATTGCGTGGATCCCAAATTTCCTTCTACAATCTAACTTCACAAGCAGCTCCAATGCGCACCATATTGCTGCAGAAATATCGGCGTGAGCGGACCTGTCTTGCTTCGGCTCTCTATTTTGAAGGATTACTCCTTTTAATTCTAATTTTAATTCGTGATTTTATTATGATTTTTAGTCGGTTAGATGTGTTTTATCAACTCTAGAAGTAGCTGAGTTGTACATTTTCGCTCTATTAGCTGTATCTTTAATAGAAACGTTTGGACTTGATTCCACATTTTTTTGCGCCATTGGAGGCATTTTTGCATTTTTAGCTGCATTTTTGATAGAAACCTTTGGACTTGATTCCGCATTTTTCGTGCCAGTGGAGGCCATCTTGTATACCGCGCCTCGTGTGTATTATCGTGGATTCAGTCACTCAGCTTGTGCAGTGGAAAATTTGGATAGTGCAATTGGAAACCGTGGTCGTGGAGGATATCTACTTTCTATGCTTACCGGGATCGGAATTTTGCTTCTAGATAGAACTTTAAGCTGCAGATCACCGTCAGTGCCCCACTTGCATTTTGCCGAATATTGGACCACACCACTGTTGGCTAAAATCACCAACCCAATGGATTGGCTGAGTTCGTTCCATTTTACTACTAATGCTCATTGTATTAATTAGATGAACATCACGCTTCTGACTTCTAGATCAAATACCTATGCGCTTTTTTATACTCATTCTCGCAAATGATATTAATTTAAATCCATACTCTCCAGGAGGCCCTCATGGCGTGTGGTACACTTTGGCTTCCCTCCATTCCCTTTACTTCCTTTACCTGTAATCACCCTGAATTACGTTATCTCTACCTACACTAAAGGGTTTATACCACAAAGATACCTTTGAACTTCGATTTTAACTTACTGAAAATAGTGACCAGAGGACGAAAGGTTAAAAACGGGAATGATTCCGGCGGGAACGGGAAAAGAAGATGGCCATCCCAAAGCATCTAAGCAAATTCCATTAACCTTTGAAACAATGTCGAAGCTTCTGGAAGGTACACTTAACCAAAGGTTTGCCGTGTTTGAAGAAGTTTTGAAGACGATTCAGGATGACGTTGAATCGTTACGCGAAGCCGATCAACAAAATATTAAAATTTCAAAGCCAGATGAAGCTGGTCTAAATAGGGACCGAAAAGTTGAATCTCTCGAGAAAAAACTGGCTTCGACAACTCAGCAGTTGCAACGTTATAAATCAAAGTTATCGATCTTGAAAATCGTTATCGGCGACAGAATCTGCGAATAATCGGGCTTTCCGAAGATGTTATGACGGACGATCCTACTTAATACTTTTCTAAATTGTTAATGGATGTGTTTCTTCCAGAAGTTGTGGATTCCCCTCCACTGCTACATCGTGCGCATCGAACATTACACCGCAAACTTTCCAAAGAATTTAAACCAAGACCTATCATTGACCGCTTTCACTATGCTCAAATTAAGGAACAAGAAATACTAGCTGCTCGGCGGAAAGGTATGATCGAATTTCCAAGTTTCAGATTTCGCCTCGTTGTAGATTTCAGCCCGGAAGTATTGAGGGAACGGATGGCTTTTAAACCACAGATGTTAGAACTCTATCGTAAGGGCTCTAACGTGTCTGAGAATTGTTCTGGCGGATAAATCTTGTCGTTTCTTTAAAACTCCGGACGAAGTTCAAAGCTTTCTCGACAATCTGTCTCCCTCTGATAAGGACTAATTAACGCACTATTCTCTTGTATTTCTAACTTGCTTTTCGGCTTTATTTTGTTTAAAGTTGTTGTTTTATTATTTAGCTTACAGATTTATTTTTTTTTTATATTTTGAGGGTTCCTGCTTTGGTTTTGTAGACTAGGTATTTTTCGCAGTTTTGAATAAAAGTATTATTTTTTTTCGTTAGTATTCATTAGTAATTTTCACTATTAATCATTTTGCTTTTGAGAGTAATTAAGTAGTTGATTCAGTGTTTGATTTTCCTTTTCTTTGAAACTTAAATGGAGAATTATTACATCTTAAGATGGCGGATTGCTTTCCTTCTTCTCAGAATATATTTTTTCTTGCTGCGTCATTTCCGATGATTTATATATGAAAAATTAATAATATGAATTGGCGCTTGGTCTCTATTTTTTTAAAAATGAGTAAGAAGAATGCATTTTATGTTTGTATTTATTGTAATCTTTTCTTTACATTTATAGTATTTTTTTTGACCATGGGTAGTGTTTTATAAGAAAAGCATATTTCAATTGGGTTGCCTTCTGGAGAGGTGGAGTTAGACTTAGCATTAGATTTAGAATTGGCCACTTTCTGGCAATTTTTTCCCCGTTTTTTTTGTGGGGGGTGATATTTTTGTTCTTATTTTTAATTTAGATTTTTTTTCTTTAAACGGGCAGACTTGAAACTACCAAAATGTCCGAAATGTCGTGACTTCCGGTTCCTCTTTGAACCTTTCTTCCTCTTCCGTGTCATGCGTTTACATTCGAGTTAACCCTTTACATAGCTTATGCTCTATTTCAGTACTATGGATAAGATTACTAATTCGGTTTCTTGGAATACAAATGGTTTAAACCACCAGATTAAGCAGAAGAAAAAATTTGCAGTATTTCGTAGGTTAAATGCTCATATTATTTTAGTACAAGAAACGCATATGCGGAAAAACGATCATCAGCGTTTTTTTAAGTTTTGGAAGGATTACCAGTACCATTCGAATTTACAGGCCAAAGTACAAGGCGTTTCTATTTTTAAACATCCTTCAATTTCGTTTGTGCATTATGAGACTATTTCAGATCCGAATGCTAGATTGCTGTTAATCACTGGTCTGTTATTTAACAGGAAATCTGCTATGGTTAATGTTTAAACTCCAAATGTTGATTGTCCTCAATTTTTTAAATATCTATTTACATCCTTTTCTAACCTAAACTATGCTGATTATGGGTGGAGATTTAACTGTTGTTTAAATCCTTTGATGGATAGATCTACGTCTAATCAGCTACTCCCGAACAAATGGGCTACTGTTATTAACTCTTTTATGGTTAACTCTGGAATTTCAGAAATTTGGAGATTTCTACATCCCAACGATAAAGAGTTTTCATTCTTTTCACATGTATATCATCGTTGTTCTAGAATTGATTACTTTCTTATTGACTCTCGATTAATTCCACTTGTTACTTACTGCAAATATGGCTCCATTGTTTTCTCCGATCACGCGCCACTGAAACTATCTATTAAGTCAATGGATACATCTTCTGGTACTAGACAATGGCGATTTAATACCACTCTACTCCAGAACTCAGACTTGGTTAATTTTATTGAGGAACAGATTTTTTTTTTCTTCACAACGAATTTTACGGAGGAAATTTCCTGCGGGGTACTATAGGGCGCTTTTCAAGCATATATTCATGGACAAATTATTTCATATTCTGCTGTAATGAAAAAGCGAACAAATGAGGAAATACTTAAGCTGGTTGACAAGATCGAAGAAATCGACAGGAAATACTCTATTACTCCTAATCAGGAGCTTTTTAAAGAGAGAGAGTCGAACTTCGAATGCAACATAGTGTATTATTATCATCTTCGATTGAAAATCTATTGTGACGAGAATACACATAAAATTAAGATGATTGCTGGCCTGGGTTAGCATCAGTGACATCAGCAAGTGGTCTGCCACCTGCCCTCAGGGGAAGGAGAGATAAAGAACAATGGAGCAGCGTCTGGAGATGTGTAATGAAGGGATGTGGGAGAGAGAGCTGTCTGGAGCGGCTCCCCCTTTGAACCCCGAACTGTTTGAAGTGGTGGACAGGCGATGCCCCAGCAGGGGGACAAAAAGGGACAGGTTCGCTAAGGCAGGACACACACGCCACCCGAGGTAACGAGACCCTGGAAGCGGTGCGCCTCTCACGAGTCTGTGGAAAGTACCAGACAACGGCCAGGGTGGGAAGGTACGATCAGCGGGAACCCGGTGTGTGTCCGCCCTTGCCTGGGTGCCGGGTTCACTGCAGAGGGTCGACCGCATCTGGAGGAGGGGTCACAGTCGGTGACCTCAGGTGACATCACCAAGGACCTGCCCAAAAGCTGCTTGTGAGCCATATCGCCGGTCTGTGAGTGAAGCCGTGTCTGAATGATCAGTTGTTCCTGTTCTCTCTCTCTCTCCCTCCCCCCACGTTGTCCATCGCCATGGCAACGATTACTGCGAACTGAACTACTAAACTGGACTGAACTTTGAGTCACTTTGAAATTTGGTCATTTACCCCGAGACAACGATAGAGCTTGATTGATGCTGTTATCTTAATTCTGTGCACATGTATGTTTATCATAGCTGAACTGTTGCATTTATTATCCTTTCGATTACTGTGTTGCTTGTTTCTTTAATAAAACTTTCTTAGTTCTAGTACTCCAGACTCCAACTGAGTGATGCATTTCCGCTGGTTTGGCAACCCAGTTACGGGGTACGTAACACTATTAATTAAAACTCGGAGTCAATTCTACATACATGGTGTTAAAACTGGGAAACTATTGGGTAATCAACTGAAATCGGCTTTGGTTAAACGCCAGATTGTTACGATTCGTAAAAATGACGGTACCCTGACTGTTGATCATGATGAGATAAACAAATACTTTCAAGAATTTTATACCTCTTTATAAAAATCAGAATTTCCTGATAACTTCAATTTACTGCACTAGTTTTAAAGGCATTGAATATTCCAAAATTACCATCTAATGGACGTTTAAAACTAGATGTACCTATTACGGTAGATTAAATAAAAATGTTATTTCTTCAATGAATTCAGGTTAAGCACCTGGTCCAGACGGTAATATAATAGAATTTTAAAAATCCTTCTCTTCTATAGTTTCTCCTTGGTTATGTAGAACCTTAGTGATGCAGTATCTATATCCTAACTTACACAGCCTCATCCAGTTCATTCCGAGTTATGGAGACCTCGAAACATAGAAGAGAACAACACAGAAGCAAGCCATTCGGCCCATTTTCTCCGTGCTGAACGAGTTGAATTGCCTGCTTCCATCGATCAGCACCGTGACCCTAAACCATCATACCCCTCCCATCTATGTAAGTATCCAAACTTCGCTTAAACTTTGAAGACGAGCTCGCATGCACCACTTCAGCTGCCAGGTCATTAAATATTGCCATAACCTTTGAGTAAAGACGGATCCCCTCAAACTTTTCACGTTTCACCCTTAACCTCTGCTTGTATTCCCACCTAGCCTCAGTGGAAAACGCCTGAATGGTTCAACCTATCTATACCCATCATAATTTTTAAACTTCTATGAAATTTCCTCTAAATATTCTGTATTCCAGGGATTAAAGTCCTAACCATTCAATATTCCCTTATAGCTAAGGTCCTCAATACCCGGGAATTCCCTTTAAAATGTAATCTGTCCTCTTTCAAAGTTGTTGATATCTCAACTTATACACAACTTCCTATCTCCTTTAATCAATACTTCTATATATTAAAACTAATGTACGAAAATTTTCATTACGACCTGTTCAACCTGTGACGCTACTTTCAATCAATTATGGACCTGTATTCCCAGATCCCTTTATTCTGTCGCACTCCTAAGTACCTTGTCTTTCATTGTTTAAGACCTAACGTGGTTGGTCTGACCGAAGTGAAAAACCTCGCACTAAATTCCATCTGTCGTTTTAAGCACAACTTTCCAACTCGCCCAAATCCCGCTGCAAGCCATGACAGCATTCCTCACTGTCTACTACATTCCCGATCTTGGTGTGGTCCCTAAATTTAACTAATCGAGTTAATCACATTACCATTCAGACCAGTGAGAGAGATGGCAGAGAATAGCGGGCACAGCATCAGTCCCTGCGGCTCTCTGCTATTGACAAGCCTCCAGCCAGAGAGGCGACTATATACTACCACTTTCTGGATTCTCCGCAAAGCCAGTGTCTAATTCAATTTACTACCTAATTTTGAATGCATGGAAATTTCTTGACCGAACTCCCACGTGGTACCTTCTCAAATGGAGTACTGAAATCCATGTATACAATGTCCATAGTCGTGCTTTCATCAACTTTATTGGTAACGGCCTTGATAACTTATAGGCAGGAAACTAAGATGATTACTATTAATCCATATCAAAACAAATACTTATGTATCCATTTGATTAGAATACCTTTAACTAATTTTACCACTATTAATACCAGGCTGACCGCCCTATAGTTTCCTGCTTTATGATTACAGCAATAACATTACCTGTACTTCAGTCCTCTGATACATCACCTACTGCTGACTATCGCTTCTAACACGCCGGTAATGTTTTCACTTGCATTTCTAAGTTGCGACAGGGCAACAGACACGTCCTGCTCTGTGAAGCTGTTGCCGCTTTGCCTCTGTGCTATAGACTCTGTCGCCGTCTACTGACTAAATACAGATGAAAAAGAAAAATCATTTATGATCTCCCCGCTTCTTTTGACTCCACACATGGAATACCATTCAGTTTTTCCAGAGGGCTAATCTTTTGTCCTTTCCAATGCTTTTATTCTTAACATATGTATAGTATCCACAATCATTGCCATTTACTTGTCTGTTGTTTAAAACTCATGCCTTCCATTGGCTTTCCTGATCCTTTTTTTTTAAGTGTTCCATTGCATTAAGGTTACTCCATAAATACATATGTTGTTCCTATCTGCTTATACGTGATATACATCTCTAGTTTTTTCTTACCCAGCGCCTCTACATCTCTAGATAACCACGGGTTTCTACACTTGTCATCTTCACCTTTAACATACAAGCATTGCACTCTCAAAAGGACGATTTTCAAAGCCTCCGACTTATCAAATGCATATGTGTCTGAAACTGCCTACCCCACTTAACAGTCGACAGATTGTTTCTGATGTCATCAGACTTGGCGTTCTCCTACCTTCCAAGTTTTCATCTCTGAAATAGCGGTACAGCGGTGCGATGTCACTTCTAATACCGTGGCCGTCGATGGAGAGTATTCCAACCCAGACCGATTCTTCGTAACGGCGGAACTGTTGAGAGAGGATGGAGTTCTCACTGTACGGAGTTGTAAGAGGAGTTCGGTGACGTTCGTTTCGGGATTGAGGAGCAAAGATCGCATACGACGAGGCAGAACGATGTGAGCATAGCAACGGATAGAATATCATGGCACTGACCAGCGTAAGGGCTTAAAGTGGCACAAGTACCTCTGAACAGGTACACTCGGTAATCCGCACATGTATCAATAGTTACTTCGTGGACCGAAGGTAAACTGGCAAGGTGGTAACGTATTGTAACAACCCATGTAGAGTTTTATAGCACTCGCAAATGGTTGCAATTCCCCACCGTCCACATCATCATTCTCGGCTGTAAAGAATTCTCAGTTCTCCCCGTGATCGCGTGTGTTTCCTCCGGATACCCCGGTGTCCTCCCATATTACAAGGACGTATTATTCATGGTTAGTCATTTGTGCGCAAGATATGTTGGCACCCGAAGCGTGCCGATCCTTGCAAACTGCCGCAGCGCATCCTCAAATGAAAACGACGGATCTACTGCATGTAACAATGTAGCTCTGAGAAATCGAACATAGAACAGGAACACAGACAAGTAGAGGAACAGGCCCTTCGGCCTCCAGTACTGTGCCGGGTCAATTAAATTCGTAATCCACTGGCTAACTAAACAAAGTCCCTCTCTCTTCACATTGTCCATGCCCAAACATTTTCCTTCATTTCCCTATCTAAACGCCTCGGAAAAATCTTTATTGTATCTGTCTCCACCGACATGAAAGGGATTAAAGGGTTACCGTATGAGGAAGGTCTAGCAGCTCTTGGGCTGTATTCTCTGGAGTTCAGAAGAATACAGGGATATGTTGTAGAAACATTTAGAATGTTAAAATGCCTGAACAGCGTAGATATGGCACAGTTATTTCCCATGGTAGAGGCTTCTAGGACAATATGGCACGACTTCAGAATTGAAGGACGACCTTTTAGAACTGAAATGCGGAGAAATTACTTTAGTCAGAGGGTGGTAAATCTGTGGAATTTGTTGCCACGAGCGGCTGTGGAGGCAAAGTCATTGGGTGTAATTAAGGCAGAGATAGATTGTTTTTTGATCAGCCAGCGCATCAGAGGGTTTCGGATGAAGGCAGGGGAATGGAGATGACTGAAAGAATTGGATCAGCCCATGTTTGACTGCGGAGCAGTCTCGATGGGACGAATGGCCTACTTCTGCTCTTATAATTTATGGCCTTATGGTCTAACAGCGCAGGTCGCACACTCGAGACAATCAGGGCACTCGGGGTGAAAACCCTCGTCCGTAAAATCTCATGGAGACATAGAAAAGTACAATACAAGCCATTCAGCACATCTAATCCATACAATGACCATTTATACTGCTACTCCAATCAACCTACACCGAGACCAAAGACTTCCATACCCCTATTATCCATGTCACGATCCAAATTTCTCTTCAACGTTCAAATCGAGTTCGGATGACTCACTTTGCGGGTAGCTCATTCCGCACTCTCAGGATCCTCTGACTGAACAGGTTTCCCCTCATGTTCCTTTTAAACTTTTCAACTTCCGCACTCATCCCAGGATACTGGTTGAAGTCCCAGGCAACCACAGTGGAAAAAGCCTGCGTGCATTTACCCAATGTACACCACTCGTAATATTGTAAACATCTATCAAAACCATTCTCAATCTTCTATCTTCTAAGAAATACTGACCAAACTTTTTCAATATTTCCTGCTACTGCAGTTGCTCTGGACGCAGCAATATCTTTGTAGATTTTCACTGTACTCTTTTGATCTTATTTACTTCTTTCCTGTATGTAGTGACGGCAACTGCAGACAATACTCTAAATTGGGCTTTACCAACGTCTGAAACATCTCCAAAACAACATCTCATCTCCTGTCACGTCTGAGAGGCAACCACCTGCTGCCACTGTCTGGTTTCTCCCACTAAACGTCTCCCACAATGCCTTGCCTTAATCCATTTTCCTGGTAACTTCCCCGAAAAACTCTATAAATTGGTTAGAAATAACCTATCAGTCACGAGGCCATGCCGATGGTACTTAATTAGTCAACGTCTATCCAAATTATTCTACATCAGATCCCTTGGAATATTTTTCCAGTGACGTTTCCTCAACTGATGTCAGAAATTCCGGCCTATAATTTCGTGGTTTATGTTTAAAGCCTTAAAATAGCGGAATAACGTTGGCTATCCTCTCATCCTCTGGTATCTCTCCAATTGCAAAGGATGTTCTAAATGTTTATGCTCTGGCCTTAGCAATATCGGAGCTGGCTGGCCGTGGCGTCTGAGGAAACACATTGTTAGGTCCTGGGTATTTATCCGCTCCGATATGCCTCAGGTTAGAAAATACTTCTCCATCTGTATTCTGTGCAAAATCATGATGTTTCCGCCGCTTGGCCTTATTTCCATAGAATCCGTGTACACACCTTTAAATTAGATTAGATTAGATTAGATTTAACGTTATTGTCATTGAGCCAAGTAAAGATACAACGCCAATGAAATGCAATTAGCTTCGGACCAGAAATGCAGAATAGTAGTATTATTTACAAAATAACTGCGAATAAATAGTAAGTGCTACACCATACAAATATAAAAGTACTGAGACAGTAGAATTAAGGTGCAATACTGCTTAGCGCTATGATGTGAGGCTCAGCAGGGTCACACCCTCAGGGTGGAGGATCTTCCTGAGCATAACAAGGTACTTAATATCTCCCCCTTCTGTTTTGGCTCCACACATGGATTCTAATCTTCCAGGGGGCCAATTTTGACCAATGGCAATCCCTTTGCTCTTAACATATCTGTATAATCGCTCACGATTCACCTTGTCTGCTAGTTATGCCTACGCTTGGCCCTCCTGAATCCTTTCTCAAGTGTTATCTTGCAATTCCCATACTCCATAATCACGTCATTGGTTCCTACCTGGCTATACCTGTCACGTACCATCTTTTCTTTTTCTTAATCAAGGGCTCAATAAGTTTTGAAAACCAAGTTTCTCTACACTTGTTACCCGTCCCTATTGTTCTGACAAGCACGTAGATGTTTTGCAGTCTCAACAGGTTGTTTTTGAAGTCCTTCCACGAACAGACAAAACCATTCGCAACGGGCGGCCTCCTACATACTTATTTGCTATTAGCGCCTCTCACGTAAAATACATGCTAGCGCTCCTTCTCAAACTTTTAAACCCTTAATGACATCGCCTCAGCTACCGCCGCTGCAAAGAAAGCACTCCGAGTGTGCGCAAGTTCTTACCAGAGCACAGACCCACTAATTCAGTAAACATCCGAGTAAAGCTCCTTCGTACCCTCTCCAAAAGACACATCTTTCTGATAGTCTTTAATTTACCCTTCACCCTTCCCTCCCTGGAGGAAGAGGGGCCAGGGTGGGTAGTCCGCTGGCTGCAGTTCTCCGGCTGCGTCTGACTCCCTGGTGCTGAGGGATAAGCAGCTCCAGGGTTCAGAACCAATGACGGAGGAGCGGAGACAATTGGTCCCGGCGGCCTGAGGAAGAATGACGTGGACGGGAATCTGCACGTGACGATGACGGGTAATTAGAGGCTCAGGTGTTAACAGTGAACAGCGATCTGTAACAGGGAGGTTCTCTGGGGAGAGTCGGGACGGCCGGGGGAAGGAGGAAGGGAAAAGTAATAGTCATCGGCCACATTACCTGATAATCCGCAGTGGTACAGAGGACATTATATCCCAAGCAACGACTGGAAGTAAAAAACAATGAGAGAATCAGAAGCTCAATAGACAATGAAACAAGCATCCCACATATTCCAGACAACAGTGGATTCTCTGATGTGTGCCGTCAGAAGAGAAGGGCTTTCAGATCAAACCCAACAGTGTAACAAGGTACGCGGCATTAAGAGAGCCGTGCGCTAAACACGGGAGATATTACCTGGTGGGAGGCTGGATTGCAGAAGGACGCCGCGCTGGAGAGGGGTGCGCGAATGTATTTTGTTAAAGGAGCTCGGTTCGTAGCTCTCATATTATATGCTGCCGAGTGTCAACCGTTCCTGATGTGGCTCGGTACAAATGTTTAATCCGAGTACTCAGTGGTCGTTCTTGCCCCGTTTTCCAGAGCAGGGAGAATCAGGATTTAAGCGATGTGGATTGGAGAGGCGGAGTTTGTGAACGGAAGCAGGGTCGGGGAGGGAGGTTGGTCCAGGAAAACTGATGGAAGGATGGAGACGAGGCAGGCAGTGCCTGGTCGGAGGCAGCACTGGGCAGGGATACAAGGAATCGGGATAGAGAGGCAGATGTGGGACTGGGAAGGAAAGGAATTTGGTTCACATCTTACCCTTTTCTCAAGCCCTCCACGCTGACCAGCGAGGCGACAAGCAGAAGCACAGTCAGCATGGTCACCCTGTGGGAAACAGAAACAGTGACTATCCAGTATTTGTCACGGGGATAAGGCCATTCACAAAGATACACAGCAAACAGCCCAGCGGCCCGCCACGCCAGTTCTAGTACCCAACATCACTGTATTGAGAAACATTGGCTATAATGCGACAATTTCAATTGGTTCATCTCGATACTGCGGTTGGAGTGCCAGAGTATCGCACCCCGCCGCAGCGCATTCTGGATAGCATGCTCGCCACAGGCAGAGCTAGCATTAGTTGATTCCGATCACTTTATAATCCTGGTGAGCCTCTCACCCGCCTCTTAAATCTATATTGTGTGGTGTTGAAACCGCTGCTACATGGGATAACGTTCCCACTGTGTGAACTATCCGTGCCCTCCACCGGTTAGAGCATCTCAGGTAGCCTCCTCCACGCCAGGAAAAGAGAGAAAGCCTGCAGACTTCCTGTCAGAGAGTTGGGGAAGGAGGGAGTGCGGGAGAATAGGCGGGAGAGGAAGAGTGCTTGAGTGGAAGTGGACGAACACGGTAAGGAAGTTGTGAGAGCGGGTTGAGGGTAGGGCTGGTCGGACAGAAGGAAAGAGTTTGATGCTGAGTGTCAAAAAGCTTTGCACTCTACCCCGTACATGAGATAATCCAGTTCAGTCAACCGAACAGAGATATTTCCTTTCTAAAGCGATTTCCCACCTTCTCTGCTGCCCAGACCAATTTACGGTTCTCTCCTTCATTAGTTCTAATGAACTGTACTTCATCTAATTTTTCTCCCCTTCCTCCCACGACAACTGCTGTCTGCTCTAAATATTTATTTATTGCAATTTACAATTTTTCAGTCTCACGCTGTGCTGTTGGTACAGAGGAAGAAATTGCACCAAATATGTCACCGATAATACACGTCATTCTCAGATTGATTGCCAATGTCATTCCCTGATGGTAGAGCAGGTCCCTGATCCAAAACATCTGGGACAGGGAAAACATCCTCTCTGACTCTATCCTGCTGAGACTTTGCCCAGTGGTACTTGTCTATCTGCTTATCCATTTATCTATCGGTCTATTGATCTACCCATCTGTCGATCTATCTATCAATCAATTTCGCTTTATTTACAGTATGCATGTATTGCGAATTTTCTGTCTTTGCACTGTATTACAGCCTCAAAAACACTGGTTCACGTCACACTGCAATGTCAGTGCAAATAAATATGGGGATCCCGAATTCTCAAACAAGGCAAAATCCGCAGAAGCCGGAAATCAGAGCAACACACTCAAAATATGGAAGAACTCAACACGGCAGGCAGGATATATGGGGGAAAAATATACAGTCGACGTTTGGGGCCGAAACCCTTCGGCCGGACTGGGGAAAAATAAGGCTGAGGAGTAGAATAAAAAATTGGGCAGGGGTGGCGGGGGTGCGGGGGGGGGGGGGGGTGAGCGAGAGAAAGAGAGAGAGAGAGAGAGAGCAGGTGATTGGTGAAGCCTGCAGCCACAAAAACACGTAACACTGCATGCCAGTGATAATACATATAATTCCGAATTCTCAAACAAGCAAAAATCTGCAGAAGCAGCAAATCAGAGCAACACACTCAAGATGCTGGAGGATCTCAACAAAGCAGGCAGCATCTTTGGAAAATAATTAAAAATTGAGCGGGAGAAAGGGTGGCGAGGGTGAGAGGGAGAGAGAGAGAGAGAGAGAGAGAGAGAGAGAGAGAGAGAGAGAGAGAGAGAGAGAGAGCGAGAGAGAGAGAGAGAGAGCAGGTGATTGGTGAAGCCTGCAGGGGGAGTGATGAAATAAATAGATGGGAAATTATTTGGTCAAAGAGACAGACGGCCATGGAAGAAACAAAAAAAAAAGGGCGTGGGGACATTACAGGAAGATTGAGACATCGATTTTCGTGCCGTCAGGTTGCACCTATTCAAACACAATATTAGGTGTTGTTCCTCCAACCTAAGCGTGACCTCATCACGACAACGGAGGTGGCCATGAATGGACATATCGGAATAGGAATGTGAATTGGAATAAAGGTCGGTGGCCAGTGGGCGATCCCGCTTGTTCTGGTGGACGGAACGTAGATGCTTGGCGACGCTGTCTCCCAATCTACGTCGAGTCTTGTCCACATACAGGAGGCCACACCGGGAGTACCGAAAACAATAGCTGATCTCAACAGACTCACAGGTGAAGTGTCGCCTCATATGAAAAGTCTGTTTAGAGCTCTCGATGTTAGTGAGGGAGGTGTAGGGGCAGGAGTAGTACTTGTTCCGCTTACAAAGATAAGTGCCAGGAGGGAGATCAGTGGGGAGGGACAAATGGACGAAAGAATCGCGTAGGCGGGGGGGGGGGGGGGGGCAGGTGGCGATGGGCGAGAGGAACTATGCCTTGTTCAACCCTGCAACATGTAAAAACGCCATCGCCTTCTCTCAGTTCCTCCGTCACCGCCGCATATGCTCTCAGGATGAGGCTTTTCACTCGAGTGGTCATCCATTTGAATTTCACTTCGTAATCCCATTGCGGTATGTCCACCCATAGCCTCCACCTCTGTCGTGATGAGGGCATACTTAGGCCGGAGGAACAGCGAGTTATATTCCGTTTGGGTGGCCTCCAAACTGATGAACTGAACAATCGATTTTTCAAACTTCCAGTAATGCCCTCCAACCCGCCAACCCCCCACCCTTTCTATGTCCCATCTCCTGTTCCCTCTCTCACCATATCTCCTCGACCGCCCGTCGCCTCCCTATGGTGCTCCTCCCCATTTTTTCTGTCTTATTTGGTCTTCTGTCTCTTTCACCTTCCAAGCTATTTAATTCATCACCACCAACCTCCCCAGCCCCCCATCACTCACTCAGCCGTTCCGTATCCCCTTTCATCATCACACGCCCTGCCCTTCGCTCATACCTTCACTCTGGCGAGAGTGGTCAGAAAACTTGGTAATAGGACCTCAGTTCATGGCTGACGTCGCTGTGACTGATCACCACTGACCGTGATTTCCCCCTTCTCATAGACTGCGCACATGATAGAAATGCATTTAGACCGACTGCTCGTTTGTGTGATTATTAACCGAGCCCCTGGTTTAACCTCACCAACATCTCCTGCATGCTGATTTGTCTGGAACAGAGTCTCTTCAGAGCACGAAGGCTGCGAGTGAACGGCTGATTCCCAGAGCGAAGTCAGTTTTTACTACTCGTGGTAAAAGAGAGGCAAGACTGCGCAGGCGTGTGACGTCAGCCAGTAGAGCAGGAAAGATTCAGAAAGAAGACCACCATATACAGCGGGCAGCGTTCGGAGCGGGCAGAGTAATGAGAGGTAGCAGAGTGAGAAGGCTTTGGCTCAACGGGCTTAGGCCGTAATGGGACGAGGCGAGGTAGGTTTACTCCTGCGATATTTACGGAAAGGAGGAAGTATGTGTGTGAGGCCAGTTTTCTGTGCTCGGTGTCAGATGGAGGTAGTCCTGGAGTATCCCACCCTCCCGGACAGCCACATCTGCACCTGGCTGTGTCGAGCTGAAGCTCTTAAGGGATCGCGTTAGGGAACTGGAGATGCATCTCGATGACCTTTGCCTTGTCAGTGAGGGCGAAGAGGTGACAGAAAGGAGTGTAGGCAGGTGGTCACACCGTGGCCACGGGAGACTGACAAGTGGGTCACAGTCAGGAAAGGGAAGGTGAAAAGTCAGGTACCAGAGAGTACCCCTGTGGCTGTACCCCTGGACAACAATTAGTCCTGCTTGAGTACTGCAGGGGGGGACAGGTACCTGGGGAAAGGGACAGTGGCCGTGACTCTGGCACAGAGTCCGGCCCTGTGGCTCAGAATGGTCGGGAAAGTAAGAGGAAGGCAGTAGTGATAGGGAACTCTATAGTTAGGGGGTCAGACAGGCGATTCTGTGGAGGTAGGTAAGAAACTCGAGTGGCAGTTTGCATCCCAGGTGCCAGGATCGGGGATGTTTCAGATCGCATCCACGATATCCTGCAGTGGGAGGAAGAACAGCCAGACGTTGTGGTATATATTGGTGCCAATGAAATAGGTAGGAGAAGGGAACAGGTCCTGAAAACAGACTACAGGGTGTTAGGAAGGATGTTGAGAAGCAGGAGAGCAAATGCAGTAATCTCGGGATTACTGCCTGTGCCACGCGACAGTGAGTATGGGAATAGAATGAGGTGGAGGATAAGTGCGTGGCTGAGGGTTTGCAGCAGGAGGCAGGGATTCAGATTTCGGGATCATTGGGACATCTTCTGGGGCAGGTGTGACTTGTACAAAAAGGACGGCTTACGCTTGAATCGCATGGGTTCAGAAACTTTGTGGGAAGGTTTGTTAAGGTTCCTGGGGAGAGTTTAAACTAGAATTTCTGAGAGATGGGAACCGAACTGAGGAGATTGGGGCAGAGGAGGTTGGCTCACAAATAGAGAAAGCTTGTCGACAGCCCGCGAGGGAGGATAGGCAGTGATAGAGGAGGGACGCGCTCAGACCGAAGGTTTGACATGTGTCTATGTTAACAGACGGAGTGTAGTGAACAAAGCGGATGAGTTTAGAGCGTGGATTAGTACTTGGAAATATGATTCGGTGGCCATGACAGAGACTTGGATGGCTCAGGTACAGGAATGGTTACTTCAAGTGCCGTGTGTTAGATGTTTCAGAAAGGACAGGGAGGAAGGCAAAAAAAGGTAGGGGCGTGGCATTGTTGATCTGAGATGCTGTCACGCCTGCAGAAAAGGTAGACGCCATGGAGTGACTCTCTGTGGGTGGATGTTAGCAAAAGGAAGGGGTCAATAAATTTACTGTGTGTTTTTTATAGGCCGCCCAATAATAACAGGGATATCGAGGAGCAGATAGGGAAACAGATCCTGGAAATGTCTAATAATAACAGAGTGTCGTGATGGGAGATTTTAATTTCCCAAATATCGATTGGCATCTCCCCAGAGCAAGGTGTTGAGATGGGGTGGAGTTTGTTACGTGCTTTCAGGAAATTTTCTTGTCTCAATATGTGAATATGTCTACAAGAGGAGAGGCTGTACTTGATTTGGTATTGGGAAATGAACCTGGTCAGGTGTCAGATCTCTCAGTGGGAGAACATTTTGGAGATAGTGATCATAATTCTATGTCCTTTACAATAGCATTGGAGAGAGATAGGAACAGACAGGTTAGAAAAGCCTTTAATTGGAGGAAGGGGAATTATGAGGCAGGAAATTGGAAGCTTAACTTGGAAACAGCTGTTCTCAGAGAAAAGTACAGAAGGAATGCGGCAAATGTTCAGGGGATAATTGTGTGGAGTTCTGCACTGGTACGTTCCAATGAGACAAGGAAGTTATGTTAGGGTACAGGAACCGTGTTGTACAAAGGGTGTAATAAATCTATTCAGGAAGAAAAGAAAAGCTTACAAAAAGTTCAGAGAGCTGGGTAACGTTAGAGATCTAGAAGATTATAAGGCCAATAGGAAAGAATTTAAGAAGGAAATCAGGAGAGCCAGAAGGCCATAAAAATGCGTTGGCAGGCAGGATTAAGGGGAACACGAAGGCATTCTGCAAGTATGTGAATTGGAAGCGGATAAGTCGTGAAATAATAGGACGTATAAAGTGTGACAGTGGGAAAGTGTGTATGGAACCGGAGGAAATAGCAGAGGTACTTACTGAATACTGTACTTCAGTATTGACTATGGAAAAGGATCTTGGTGATCGTAGTTATGCCTTGCAGCAGACTGAAAAGTTTGAGCATGTAGATATTGAGAAAGAGGATGTGCTGGAGTTTTTGGTAAGCATCAAGTTCGATACGTCGCCGGGACCTATGAGATATAACCCAGGCTGCTGTGGGAGGCGAGGGAGGAGATTGCTGATCCTCTGGCGATTATCTTTGCATCATCAATAGGGAGGGGAGAGATTCCGGAGGATTGTAGGGTTGCAGATGTTGTTCCATTATTCAAGAAAGGGAGTAGAAATAGCCCAGGAAATTATAAACCAGTGAGTCTTACGTCAGTGGTTGGTAAGTCGATGAAGAAAATCCTGAGAGGTGGGATTTATTATCATTTGGACAGGTATAATATGATTAGGAATAGTCAGCATGTCTTTGTCAAGGGCAGGTCGTGCCTTCCGAGTTTGATTGATTTTTTTTTGAGGATATGATTAAATACATTGAGGAAGCAAGAGCAGCAGATGTAGTGTATATGGATTTCAGCAAGGCATTTGATAAGGTACCCCATGCAAGGCTCATTGAGAAAGTAGGGAGGCATGGAATCTAAGGGGATATTGCTTTGTGGATCGAGAACTGGCTTGTCCACAGAAGGCAAAGAGTGGTTGTACACGGGTCATATTCTTCATGGGGGTCGGACACCAGTCGTGTGCCTCAGGGATCTGTTCTGGGACCCTTAGTCCCTGTGGTCTTTATAAATGACCTGTCTGAGGAAGTGGAGGAATGGATTTGTAAGTTTGCTGATGACAAAAATGTTGGAGGTGCTGTGGGTCGTGTGGAAGGCTGTCAGAGGTTACAGCGGGACATTGTTAGGATGCAAAACTGGGCGGAGAAGTGGCAAATGGAGTTCAACCAAGATAAGTATGAAGTGGTTCATTTTGGTAGGTCAAATTTGATGGCAGAATAGAGTATTAATGGTAAGACTCTTGGCAGCGCGGAGGATCAGAGAGATTTTGGGGTCCGAGTCCATTGGACGCTCAAAGCAGCTGCGCAGGTTGGCTCTGTGCTTAAAAATGGTGTACGGTGTATTGGCCTTCATTAATCATGGAATTTAACTTAGGAGCCGAGAGGCAATGTTGCAGCTATATAGGACTCTTGTCAGACCCCACTTGGAGTACTTTGCTCATTTCTGTTCGTCTCACTACAAGAAGGATATGGAAGCCATAGAACGGGTGCAGAGGAGATTTACAAGGAGGTTGCCTGGATTGGAGAGCATGCCTTATGAGAATAGGTTGAGTGAACTCGGCCTTTCTCCTTGGACCGACGGAGGATGAGGGGTGACCTGATAAAGGTGTATAAGATGATGAGAAGCTTGATCATGTGGATAGAAAGAGGCTTTTTTCCAAGGGCTGAAATGGTTGCGGCAAGCGGACACAGGTTTAAGGTGCTAGGGAGTGGGTACAGAGGAAATGGCAGGGGTAAGTTTTTTTTTTCCCTCAGAGTGGTGAGTGCGTGAAAAAGGCTGCCGGAAACGCTGGTGGACGCGGATACGAGAGGGTCTTTTAAGATACTTTTGGATAGGTACATGGAGCTTAGAAAAATAGAGGGCTATTGGTAAGCCTCGTAATTTGTAAGGGTCATATTCGGCACAGCTTTGTGGGCCGAACGGCTTGTATTGTGCTGTAGGTTTTCTATGTTTCTATGTTTCTTTGGATGGGATGAAGAAGATATGGGAGGGTAGAGATCGAGGTGGATAGATATATTCTAGTAGAAAAGGAGGGCTGGGGTGGGATATTGCACAATGCTGACAGAGACGGAGGGAAGAATGGTGGAGACAGTCAGACAGAGAGAAAGAGGGATGAAATTGTAAGATGAATACTGGAGAAAGTGGGAGAGAAAAGAACCGTAACAGAGATAGAGAGGTAGGAGACGGTGTGAGTAAGAGAGAGAGAGAGAGAGAGAGAGACAGAGAGAGAGAGAGAGAGAGAGCACGAGAGACGAGAGTGGGGTAGAGAGAGATGGGGCGGGGGGGGGGGGGAGGAGGGAGAGAGCGAGGACGGTGCGTACAGCACAATTCCTTGTCTCTATCATCCGGTGACTATAGATCCACGGCTGAGACGCTAAGTGCTACAGCTTACCTGAGTGTTGACTTGTTGTACTGAGTGTGTGCTTGTCCAGCGCCTCTATATACGGACAGATGACACAGGCTACTGCCATGCAGAAGAGCCAATGCAGGAAAGAAAAACAACTCGTGGTTTTAAATACACAAACCGCAAGTGTTGCATCATCTTGTGCAAACCGAAGTTCATTAATTAACTAGAACAACGATTCGAAATGACAAACATTGAGTGGATCCAGGCAGCATCTGAACCCGCCAGCTACTATCCCTACAGGGACTGCAGTACCTGAGACAACTCTCCGTTCTCCAAATGAACCTGAACCACATATGCAAACGACGGAAGGCATCTGTCTGATTAGAGTCTTAGTTTGATCACCATCGCATTTCCGCGGTTACACGGAGCTGCAGCTATTCTTTTGTCCACATTATCCAACTCAGTGTGTGTTATCGGGGTTGGGTGAGTCTGGGATAGAACTGTCAACCCACAGGTCAAAACCAGAGGCATCAGGTCCTGCGACTGACCTCAGGTAAACTCTCTCTGTGCAACAATTCCTACTGCAGAGCTGTGCTCTCATGTAGAGTCACGATCAGGAATGACCCCGGCAAGATCGTCCACACCAGAGACGGTGAGGCAGGTTCCTCATGCATTTCAAATGACACTAACGCCTTTTGCAGGGCGACACTCTAAGCCTACTAGGGCTTTGACTGTTTTCAAACACGCTCTCTAATTTACTGAATCCGACGAAACAAGGGTTTCAGATCAGGAACAATCAAACGGTTTATTACTTCACACATTCTACTGAACATTTTGAAATGAAACGCCACTTACCATTAAAGCTGAAGCAATTAATGGTGACGGAGATAATTTTTCGACGTTAGGGATAAGAAGGTGTTGGTCTCCACAAATTCAGTCCAAAACTCGACAACAGCACATCCTTTGTCTGCTAGTTTGATGGTAAGGTTCGGATTGGCGCAGAGAGAACAGAGTTCAGAGTAGGTACGATTGGAGGAGGAATGAGGCATGCTACTGTAGCCGCTTGATGTCTCGTTTGGAAGTCGATATTAAAAAATCTAGAGCGGGCAGATACCCAGTGTGACGTTTCGATAGAGGAGGATTGTGTTCGGCAGAAGGCGACATCAGTGCCTCGGTTGGGAAGGGCAACACCTAATTAGGCAATTTGTATGTTGTGTAACAAAATGACCCTACCTTCTCCGGCTCAAATCCTACAATCAACTAAATGCATAATGCAAAGTTGTTTGCGACACGTTACCCAATGGTTTTAGTTTAGAAAGTAGCAAGCATGTCCCGTTTTTACTGAAAACGTGGAGTCAGTCAATTTGGAGTTTGGTAAAATAATTGACTTAAGACACACTATCAGATAACGGAATGACAGCTCTATGAAGACGCACTGCTAGCTGGAACTGAGATGCAGGTCTGGTGACTGGAAGCGGACCCAAGTGCAGGACACCGACACGGAGATCAGATTGGATGCTTACGCGAACATGATCGTTGAACAACAAACAGGAGGAACCTTGACACGATGCCTGGACCCGGAACTTGGACTTGGACACGGAGCCTGGACTTGGACTGGGATTCTGACACGAAGCCGGGGCTCGGACTTGGACACGGACACGGAGCTGGCGCTCGGACTTAGACGCGGGCTCGGACGAGCGTCAAACGGCCAGCAATTCTCAGCTGGCCACGAAAACGACAGAATTCTTATCTTGCCTCGGAGTAGCGGCGACCGGCCGGCAAAGCTCAGCTGGACACGAAAACGACAGAATTCCCAAAGCAGTCCCAGCAACAAGGCAAATTAGAGTTGACTATTCTCGGCGGCCTGGAGCGTGCATTACCATACTGGCTAATGTGACGGTCCAGCCGCCAGTAGATGTAAGCCGCAGTTTTTATGCTGACAACATACATCAAAGTTGCTGGTGAACGCAGCAGGCCAAGCAGCATCTATAGGAAGATGTGCAGTCGACGTTTCAGGCCGTGACCCTTCGTTGCGTTTTTATGCTGACCTTCGAATGCAAATCATGTACCTTTATCGTGGAAACAGGTAGAACACGGGGGATAGGGAATTAAACGGAAATGAGGAATCAGCGGACCGAACCGTGATAGTACCACCCTGCTCCCCCCACGTCAATGGGATTCTCCAGGCGACTCAACAGGCTTGCCCAGATTTTCGACGACCCGGGCTGGTGGACCGGGGTTTGGCAGGCGGGCACAACAAGGAATATGTGTAAGAAGTCCAGATCCTGAATTTGATGTCGCCCCAACCGGTGAGGTCACTTCATGTTGGGCAAGGAAGACGCAATTTTCTTACTCAAGACTATTTTCTGACCAATTGTAGAAATGACTTGTCAATGGCGACAGTCATTTAATGCAAGCTCGAAATTATAATGCATTTCGTAACGACATATTAGCGTTTTGTAATTGTCGTTGTAGTTGCGCAATTATTCTCATTTGGTAGCCAGAACTCTGGACTTCGGCTGGGACATGGAGCCTCGACTTTATTTGGACCCGGAACATGGACTTGTCTTGGACACAGAGCCTAGCTTTGACCTGGACACGGAGCTTGGACTTGGACTAGGACTCGAACAGGGGGCATGGGCTCGGACTTGGACACGGACGCGTAGACAGGGCTCGGACTTTGAAACAGGCATGGAGCCGGGGCTTGGATTTCGACACGGACACGAAGCTGAGGCTCGGACTTGGACAGGGGCTCGGAATAGCTGCAAACGGCCATCAATCCTCAGCTGGCCAGGAAAACGGCAGAACTCGTATCCTGCCTCGAAGTAGTGACAATCGGCCGGCAAAACTCAGCTGGACTCTAAAACGACAGAATTCCCAAAGTACCCCCAGGCACCCAGGCAGCTTAGGGTCGAGTATTCTCGGCGGCCCAGAACGTATTTTGCCGCACTAGCTAGGGTGACGGTCCAGCACCGAGTAGGTGAAAGCCGGAGTTTTTGTGCTGCCGGTCCATATGAAAATCAGGTGCCTTAATCAAGGAGCCAGGTAGAAAACGGGGCAAAGTGAATTAAATCGAAATGAGGATTCAACGGACCGGACCGTGACAAACACGGATTGTTTTATTTGCGTAAGTCGTTACGCAGTGTGGTTGCAGGATATGGAGCTCTCGGGTAGAGACATTTCAATGCATTGCATTGTGACTGGAATTACCGCAGCAGAATTTAGCTGACGGCCACATCTGCAACCGGTTGTGTCGAGCTGAAGCTCTTCAGGGATCGCATTAGGGAACTGGAGATGCATCTCGATGACCTTTGCCTTGTCAGTGAGAGCGAAGAGGTGACAGAAAGGAGTGTAGGCAGGTGGTCACACCGTGGCCACGGGAGACTGACAAGTGGGTCACAGTCAGGAGAGGGAAGGGGAAAAGTCAGGTACCAGAGAGTACCCCTGTGGCTGTAGCCCTGGACAACAATTGGTCCTGCTTGAGTACTGCTGGGGGGGGGACAGGTAGCTGGGGAAAGGGACAGTGGCGTGACTCTGGCACAGAGTCCGGCCCTGTGGCTCAGAATGGTCGGGAAAGTAAGAGGAAGGCAGTAGTGATAGGGAACTCTATAGTTAGGGGGTCAGACATGCGATTCTGTGGATGTAGGTAAGAAACTCGAGTGGCAGTTTGCATCCCAGGTGCCTGGATCGGGGATGTTTCAGATCGCATCCACGATATCCTGCAGTGGGAGGAAGAACAGCCAGACGTTGTGGTATATATTGGTACCAATGAAATAGGTAGGAGAAGGGAACAGGTCCTGAAAACAGACTACAGGGTGTTAGGAAGGATGTTGAGAAGCAGGAGAGCAAATGCAGTAATCTCGGGATTACTGCCTGTGCCACGCGACAGTGAGTATGGGAATAGAATGAGGTGGAGGATAAGTGCGTGGCTGAGGGATTGCAGCAGGAGGCAGGGATTCAGATTTCGGGATCATTGGGACATCTTCTGGGGCAGGTGTGACTTCTACAAAAAGGACGGCTTACGCTTGAATCGCATGGGTTCAAAAACTTGGTGGGAAGGTTTGCTAAGGTTCCTGGGGAGAGTTTAAACTAGAATTTCTGAGAGATGGAAACCGAACTGAGGAGACTGGGGCAGAGGAGGTTGGCTCACAAATAGAGAAAGCTTGTCGACAGCCCGAGAGGGAGGATAGGCAGGTGATAGAGGAGGGACGCGCTCAGACCGAAGGTTTGAGATGTGTCTATGTTAACAGAAGTAGTGTAGTGAACAAAGCCGATGAGTTTAGAGCGTGGATTAGTACTTGGAGATATGATGCGGTGGCCATGACAGAGACTTGGATGGCTCAGGTACAGGAATGGTTACTTCAAGTGCCGGGTGTAAGATGTTTCACAAAGGACAGGAAGGAAGGCAAAAAAAAGGTAGGGGCGTGGCATTGTTGATCTGAGATGGTGTCACGGCTGCAGAAAAAGTAGACGCCATGGAGTGACTCTCTGTGGGTGGATGTTAGCAAAAGGAAGGGGTCAATAAATTTACTGTGTGTTTTTTATAGGCCGCCCAATAATAACAGGGATATCGAGGAGCAGATAGGGAAACAGATCCTGGAAATGTCTAATAATAACAGAGTTGTCGTGATGGGAGATTTTCATTTCCCAAATATCGATTGGCATCTCCCTAAAGCAAGGTGTTGAGATGGGGTGGAGTTCGTTACGTGCTTTCAGGAAATTTTCTTGTCGCAATATGTGAATATGTCTACAAGAGGAGAGGCTGTACTTGATTTGGTATTGGGAAATGAACCTGGTCAGGTGTCAGATCTCTCAGTGGGAGAGCATTTTGGAGATAGTGATCATTATTTTATGTCCTTTACAATAGCATTGGAGAGAGATAGGAACAGACAGGTTAGAAAAGCCTTTAATTGGAGGAAGGGGAATTATGAGGCAGGAAATTGAAAGCTTAAATTGGAAACAGTTGTTCTCAGGGAAAAGTACGGAAGGAATGTGGCAAATGTTCAGGGGATATTTGTGTGGAGTTCTGCACTGGTACGTTCCAATGAGACAAGGAAGTTATGGTAGGGTACAGGAACCGTGTTGTACAAAGGGAGTAATAAATCTATTCAAGAAGAAAAGAAAAGCTTACAAAAGGTTCAGAGAGCTGGGTAATGTTAGAGATCTAGAAGATTATAAGGCCAATAGGAAGGAACTTAAGAAGGAAATCAGGAGAGCCAGAAGGCCATAAAAATGCGTTGGCAGGCAGGATTAAGGGGAACACGAAGGCATTCTGCAAGTATGTGAATTGGAAGCGGATAAGACGTGAAATAATAGGACGTATAAAGTGTGACAGTGGGAAAGTGTGTATGGAACCGGAGGAAATAGCAGAGGTACTTACTGAATACTCTATTTCAGTATTGACTATGGAAAAGGATATTGGTGATCGTAGTTATGCCTTGCAGCAGACTGAAAAGTTTGAGCATGTAGATATTGAGAAAGAGGATGTGCTGGAGCTTTTGGTAAGCATCAAGTTCGATACGTCGCCGGGACCTATGAGATATAACCCAGGCTGCTGTGGGAGGCGAGGGAGGAGATTGCTGAACCTCTGGCGATTATCTTTGCATCATCAATAGGGACGGGAGAGATTCCGGAGGATTGGAGGGTTGCAGATGTTGTTCCCTTATTCAAGAAAGGTAGTAGAAATAGCCCAGGAAATTATGGACCAGTGAGTCTTTCGTCAGTGGTTGGTAAGTTGATGAAGAAATTCCTGAGAGGAAGGATTTATTATCATTTGGACAGGTATAATATGATTAGGAATAGTCAGTATGTCTTTGTCAAGGGCAGGTCGTGCCTTACGAGTCTGATTGATTTTTTTTGAGGATATGATTAAATACATTGAGGAAGCAAGAGCAGCAGATGTAGTGTATATGGATTTCAGCAAGGCATTTGATAAGGTACCCCATGCAAGGCTCATTGCGAAAGTAGGGAGGCATGGAATCTAAGGGGATATTGATTTGTGGATCGAGTACTGGCTTGTCCACAGAAGGCAAAGAGTGGTTGTACACGGGTCATATTCTTCATGGAGGTCGGACACCAGTCGAGTGCCTCAGGGATCTGTTCTGGGACCCTTAGTCCCTGTGGTCTTTATAAATGACCTGTCTGAGGAAGTGGAGGGATGGATTACTAAGTTTGCTGATGACAAAAAGGTTGGAGGTGCTGTGGGTCGTGTGGAAGGCTGTCAGAGGTTACAGCGGGACATTGTTAGGATGCAAAACTGGGCGGAGAAGTGGCAAATGGAGTTCAACCTAGATAAGTATGAAGTGGTTCATTTTGGAAGGTCAAATGTGATGGCAGAATAGAGTATTAATGGTAAGACTCTTGGCAGCGTGGAGGATCAGAGAGATTTTGGGGTCCGATTCCATAGGACGCTCAAAGCAGCTGCGCAGGTTGACTCTGTGGTTAAAAATGGTGTACGGTGAATTTGCCTTCATTAATCATGGAATTTAACTTAGGAGCCGAGAGGCAATGTTGCAGCTGTATAGGACTCTTGTCAGACCCCACTTGGAGTACTTTGCTCATTCCTGTTCGTCTCACTACAAGAAGGATGTGGAAGCCATAGAACGGGTGCAGAGGAGATTTACAAGGAGGTTGCCTGGATTGGAGAGCATGCCTTATGAGAATAGGTTGAGTGAACTCGGCCTTTCTCCATGGAGCGACGGAGGATGAGGGGTGACCTGATAAAGGTGTATAAGATGATGAGAAGCTTTGATCATGTGGATAGAAAGAGGCTTTTTTCCAAGGGCTGAAATGGTTGCGGCAAGCGGACACAGGTTTAAGGTGCTTGGGAGTGGGTACAGAGGAAATGGCAGGGGTAAGTTTTTTTTTTCCCTCAGAGTGGTGAGTGCGTGAAAAAGGCTGCTGGCAACGCTGGTGGACGCGGATACGAGAGGGTCTTTTAAGAGACTTTTGGATAGGTACATGGAGCTTAGAAAAATAGAGGGCTACTGGTAAGCCTCGTAATTTGTAAGGGTCATATTCGGCACAGCTTTGTGGGCCGAACGGCTTGTATTGTGCTGTAGGTTTTCTATGTTTCTATGTTTCTTTGGATGGGATGAAGACGATATGGGAGGGTAGAGATCGAGGTGGATAGATATATTCTAGTAGAAAAGGAGGGCTGGGGTGGGATATTGCACAATGCTGACAGAGACGGAGGGAAGAATGGTGGAGACAGTCAGACAGAGAGAAAGAGGGATGAAATTGTAAGATGAATACTGGAGAAAGTGGGAGAGAAAAGAACCGTAACAGAGATAGAGAGGTAGGAGACGGTGTGAGTAAGAGAGAGAGAGAGAGAGAGAGAGAGAGAGAGCACGAGAGTGGGGTAGAGAGAGATGGGGCGGGGGGGGGGGGAGGAGGGAGAGAGCGAGGACGGTGCGTACAGCACAATTCCTTGTCTCTATCATCCGGTGACTATAGATCCACGGCTGAGACGCTAAGTGCTACGGCTTACCTGAGTGTTGACTTGTTGTACTGAGTGTGTGCTTGTCTAGCGCCTCTATATATGGACAGATGACGCAGGCTACTGCCATGCAGAAGAGCCAATGCAGGAAAGAAAAACAACTCGTGGTTTTAAATACACAAACCGCAAGTGTTGCATCATCTTGTGCAAACCGAAGTTCATTAATTAACTAGAACAACGATTCGATATGACAAACATTGAGTGGATCCAGGCAGCATCTGAACCCGCCAGCTACTATCCCTACAGGGACGACAGTACCTGAGACAACTCTCCGTTCTCCAAATGAACCTGAAACACATATGCAAACGACGGAAGGCATCTGTCTCATTAGAGTCCTAGTTTGATCACCATCGCATTTCCGCGGTTACACGGAGCTGCAGCTAATCTTTTGTCCACATTATCCAACTCAGTGTGTGTTATCGGGGTAGGGTGAGTCTGGGATAGAACTGTCAACGCACAGGTCAAAACCAGAGGCATCAGGTCCTGCGACTGACCTCAGGTAAACTCTCTCTGTGCAACAATTCCTACTGCAGAGCTGTGCTCTCATGTAGAGTCACGATCAGGAATGACCCCGGCAAGATCGTCCACACCAGAGACGGTGAGGCAGGTTCCTCATGCATTTCAAATGACACTAACGCCTTTTGCAGGGCGACACTCTAAGCCTACTAGGGCTTTGACTGTTTTCAAACACGCTCTCTAATTTACTGAATCCGACGAAACAAGGGTTTCAGATCAGGAACAATCAAACGGTTTATTACTTCACACATTCTACTGGACATTTTGAAATGAAACGCCACTTAACATTAAAGCTGAAGCAATTAATGGTGACGGAGATAATTTTTCGACGTTAGGGATAAGAAGGTGTTGGTCTCCACAAATTCAGTCCAAAACTCGACAACAGCACATCCTTTGTCTGCTAGTTTGATGGTAAGGTTCGGATTGGCGCAGAGAGAACAGAGTTCAGAGTAGGTACGATTGGAGGAGGAATGAGGCATGCTACTGTAGCCGCTTGATGTCTCGTTTGGAAGTCGATATTAAAAAATCTAGAGCGGGCAGATACCCAGAGTGACGTTTCGATAGAGGAGGATTGTGTTCGGCAGAAGGCGACTTCAGTGCCTCGGTTGGGAAGGGCAACACCTAATTAGGCAATTTGTATGTTGTGTAACAAAATGACCCTACCTTCTCCGGCTCAAATCCTACAATCAACTAAACGCATAATGCAAAGTTGTTTGCGATACGTTACCCAATGGTTTTAGTTTAGAAAGTAGCAAGCATGTCCCGTTTTTACTGAAAACATGGAGTCAGTCAATTTGGAGTTTGGTAAAATAATTGACTTAAGACACACTATCAGATAACGGAATGACAGCTCTATGAAGACGCACTGCTAGCTGGAACTGAGATGCAGGTCTGGTGACTGGAAGCGGACCCAAGTGCAGGACACCGACACGGAGATCAGATTGGATGCTTACGCGAACGTGATCGTTGAACAACAAACAGGAGGAACCTTGACACGATGCCTGGACCCGGAACTTGGACTTGGACACGGAGCCTGGACTTGGACTGGGATTCTGACACGAAGCCGGGGCTCGGACTTGGACACGGACACGGAGCTGGCGCTCGGACTTAGACGCGGGCTCGGACTAGCGTCAAACGGCCAGCAATTCTCAACTGGCCACGAAAACGACAGAATTCTTATCTTGCCTCGGAGTAGCGGTGACCGGCCGGCAAAACTCAGCTGGACACGAAAACGACAGAATTCCCAAAGCAGTCCCAGCAACAAGGCAAATTAGAGTTGACTATTCTCGGCGGACCGGAGCGTGCGTTACCATACTGGCTAAGGTGACGGTCCAGCCGCCAGTAGATGTAAGCCGAAGTCTTTATGCTGACCTTCGAATGAAAATCAGGTACCTTTATCATGGAACCAGGTAGAACACGGGGGAAAGGGATTAAATGGAAATGAGGAATCAGCAGACCGAACCGTGATAGTACCACCCTGCTCCCCCCACGTCAATGGGATTCTCCAGGCGACTCAACAGGATTGCCCAGATCTTCGACCACCCGGGCTGGTGGACCGGGGTTTGGCAGGAGGCAACAACAAGGAATATGTGTAAGAAGTCCAGATCCTGAATTTGATGTCGCTCCAACCGGTGCGGTCACTTCATGTTGGGCAAGAAAGACTCAATTTTCTTAGTCAAGACTATTTTCTGACCAATTGCAGACATTTCTTGTCAATGGCGACAGTCATTTAATCCAAGCTCAAAATTATAATGCAATTATTCTCATTTGGTAGCCAGGACTCTGGACTTCGGCTTGGACACGGAGCCTCGACTTTATTTGGACCCGGAACATGGACTGGACTTGGACACGGAGCCTAGATTTGACCTGGACACGGAGTTTGGACTTGGACTAGGACTTGAACACGGGGCATGGGCTCGGACTTGGACATGGACGCGTAGACAGGGCTCGGACTTTGAAACAGACATGGAGCCGGGGCTTGGATTTGGACACGGACACGAAGCCGGGGCTCGGACTTGGACAGGGGCTCGGACTAGCTGCAAACGGCCATCAATCCTCAGCTGGCCAGGAAAACGGCAGAACTCGTATCTTGCCTCGAAGTAGTGACAATCGGCCGGCAAGACTCAGCTGGACTCTAAAACGACAGAATTCCCAAAGTACCCCCAGGCACCCAGGCAGCTTAGGGTCGAGTATTCTCGGCGGCCCAGAACGTATTTTGCCGCACTTGCTAGGGTGACGGTCCATCACCGAGTAGGTGAAAGCCGGAGTTTTTGTGCTGCCGGTCCATATGAAAATCAGGTGCCTTAATCAAGGAGCCAGGTAGAAAACGGGGCAAAGTGAATTAAAGGGAAATGAGGATTCAACGGACCGGACCGTGACAAACACGGATTGTTTTATTTGCGTAAGTCGTTACGCAGTGTGGTTGCATGATATGGAGCTCTCAGGTAGAGACATTTCAATGCACTGCATTATGACTGGGATTACCGCAGCAGAATTTAGCTGTGGTACTAAAAGCGAATCCTAAATCTAGTCAGCACCATCTCATATAAACCGACCAAGTTCCATATGATGCAACCCAATTCAGTCACAGATAATGTGCTGGAGGAACTGAGCAGCTAAGGCAGCATTTATAGATCAGAATAACGAGTCCACCCTTTGGATCATTATTACTCCATATCCTTTCAGCACGTCCTTATCTATATAAATTTCGAAATGTATTTTAAATTTTGATATTTTACCTGCTTCTGCAACTCTTCAGCTAGATTGTTTCACATCTCCACCAGTTTCTGCCTGACCTGAGTAATACGTGTTTGCAACTTGGAATATTGCGTTCAGTTCCATATTAACATATATTAACTAGGACGCTATATTTTTATGACTTTGAATGTTAAAACATGATTTTAACGAATGATGATTTCCACTTAATTGAACTGTATATTATCAGATTCAGTTAAATTGCAGCCGAATACTGTGATGTATTGACTTTCTGGATTTTCTTGGCAATTTCTGCATTTATGATCTTCAACTTGTCTTTTTATTATATTGTTTGTGTTAACCATCTGGATCTGTGTTGCCACAAGGTTTCTGGGAAGAGTACTCCCACTCTCAGCCAAGCGTTACATGATTCCATGTCGACAGCTAATCTGCACAGGTCACGGCGATGTCTTTCCTGTCTTTCCCCTATTCTTCTATTGATAAACATTGTCTTCTATAGTGGCGATTGCTGCATATTTCTGGGTTGTTCTTTTAGGTATACTGGCACTTAGCTGGCTTGCATACCCTCGCAGGGATTGAGGCATCCATCTTTCATTGAGGAAAATATATGCTCCGAAGCTCTACAGGACTGTTAAGCATTTTTTATGACTGTTATTCCTCTTCCCCATTCCGTCCGAGGTAAAGTTAATTGGGCACACAGTGTTGGCTGAAATTCATCATTTCAGTTCCTTTTTCTTCACATTTTCCAGTTTGGTTTTGGACCTAGACACCATGCCAAAGTAATACGTTAATATGCGTATAACGAAATTGCCTTTGGTATATATTGTAATATTGAGCTTTGATTGGATGATTTTCCTCGCCTTCATGTAAATTCTGTCGTAAGATTTCCCTTCCTCACAGCACGATATATATATATGTTTTTGTTATTTGATTGTTGATATCCCAAATGTTAATATGTTTCATATTTATCAAAGGGTTGTATTGTACCCTCATGTTCTACTTTGAATGCTATTGCCTCTATTGCAAAATTTCTTGATGTTTAATGTTCTCAGCCAGTGCGGCAATGCACGTTCTGGGCCGCCAAGAACAGTCGACCCTAAGTTGCTTCGGTGCCTGGGGGTGCTTTGGGAATTCTGTCGTTTTCGTGTCAAGCTGAGCGTTGCCAGCCATTTGCCGCTACCCCAAAGCAAGATACGAATTCTGTTGTTTTCGTGTCCAGCTGAGAATTTCTGGCCGTTTGCCGTTAGTCCGTGTCCGTGTCCAATTCCGAGCCTCGTTCCATGTCAGTGTCCAAGTCCAAGCCCCGCCTCCGTGTCCCTGTACAAATCCTAGCCCCCGTACAAATCCTAGACGCCGATCCATGTCCGTGTCCAAGTCCAGGTCGCGGGTAAAGGATTCGTCTCAAGGTTCCTCCTGTTTGTTGTTCAACGTTCACGTCAGCGTAAGCATCTAATCCGATCTCTGTGTCAGTGTCCTGCACTTAGGTCCGCTTCCAGTTGCCCTTTGCAACAGTCCAGGTCCGCCGTCCCAGTAAACACCCAGAGATGCTGCTCTGTTATTAGATTGTATGACTTATACCCATCACATCGGGAAATCTACCAGGAGCAGGAGTAGCAAACTGGACAAGGACTCAGGACTGGGACTAGGCTGGGACCAAGGGCCTGGGATTGGACTCGGAATCGGCTCCCAGAACTAGACGAGACATCAAGAGGCGAGGGATGGACTCCGAGCCCGAAACTGAGCAAGGACCCAGTACCTGGGTCTTGCCTCGGGCTCGGACCCCAGAACCAGGCATGGACATGACATTGGCGAGGGAGATAAGGAACATGGAAAACAGAGCCTCGGTCTCGGGAGAGCAGGTACATGGAACCATAGACACATACAGAGAACACAGAGTCGAGACCCCTCCTTGGGTACAGGACATAGGGCCGGGACTCACACACAAAACAGAGAGCCGGGACCCTTCCCCGGGTACAGAATATAGGGCCGGGATATATGACCCTCCGCGGGGAAACGACAAGACGACCTGACTTACCCCACGGAGGCGAGGACAAGACGAGACAAGACATGACTCTCCGCGGGGCAACGGCAAGACAGCCAGACTTACCTCACGGAGGCGAGGACAAGACGAGACAAGACATGACTCTTCACGGGGCAACGGCAAGAACGGCCAGACTTACCTCATGGAGGCGAGAACAGGACAGGACCAACACGAATGAACACCAGACAGTACCTATCTAGCTCTGGTGATGGAACTAGACCGAAGTGCAGGCGGGGGCTACAGACGAGGGCTAGACGTGAGAGGGGTAGAGAAGGGATTCAGACAAGGGGGTAGGGCAGGAATCACAGACCGCCAGGGCCAGGACTTGACTCAGAACTGGGTAGCCGGCAAGGTCAGGACTTGACTTGGTGCTTGAATGCCGCCAGGGCCAACACTTGACTTGGTGCTAGAATGCCGCCAGGGACAGGACTTGACTGGGAGCCTCTGGGTAGTGGCGAGCTCGCAACTCTGCCCGGGAACAGAAGACAGCGGTTCTTGATTCCCTCCGGCGGGTTAACTGACGGACCCACCATGATGAGGAAACTTTACAGGCTCACCGACAGGATTTGTTGACCAATGGGGGAGAGAGATTGGATCTCGCGCGGAGGGCGGGGCTATTGACCAATGGTGGAGAGAGATTAAAGCTCGCGCCTTGGGCGGAACTACCGGCCAATGCTAGAGAGCGATTGGATCTCGCGCCTTGGGCGGAGCTACCGGCCAATGCTAGAGAGCGATTGGAGCTCGCGCGGTCAGGAACTGACGGTGAGGGCGGAGCGCGATGATCGCGCGGTGGGCGGGGCTCCCCGATCAATGACGGAGAGATCTCGGAGCTCAGCAGAGGGGAGAGGTGACTGGGAGACAGGGCAATTGATGTTGTACCCCTGCTCCCCGTCCCTCTGTGGGTGAGGGGGTGTCCGGGTCCCCGTCCCTCTGTGGGTGAGGGGGTGTCCGGGTCTTTCGTCTCTCTGCTGGGTTCCACATCAGTGACAGTAAAGTCCCCTCTGTTCACACTCCCGCAATCAGACAGTGAAGCTCCCTTTACCAGGAGTCTCGGCCCGAAACGTCGACTGTACCTCTTCCTAGAGATGCTGCGTTCACCAGCAACTTTTACGTGTGTTGCTTGAAATTCCAGCATGTATGGATTTCCTCGTGTTTGCGGTCCCAGCTATTCTCTGCCATAGACCTCTCCCATTAACTGAGGGTACCTGGACCCAGGTTGGGAACTCCTACTTCTACATGGTTCCAGCATACACGCCCGGAATCAGCCACGTTGTGAAGCTCCCTCTGCAATGTCCAATCACTCACTCCTAGGGATTAGACAAGGAATATAGTTCCTTGCACAATATCGCAACACACATTCCTGGTATCAGACACAGTGAAGCTCATTGTACAGGCCCCATCACACATTACCGGGGTCAGACACAGTGGAGCTGCCTCTACACAATACCATCACACACTCCCACAATTAGTTATATACTGAAGCTCCCTCCACACTCTCCCATCTCACATTCCCGTGGTCAGACAGAGTAAAACTCCCTCTACATTGTCCCTCACATACTTCCGGAGTTCGGCCTCCTCAACCCCTTGTCAATCAGCTTGCTGACGTCACCAGTGACTTTGTAGGGGGTTGCGGTCAGTGGCTGTGGATAGAAGATTGGAGTCACAGGGCAGAGGTTTCAATTGACAGCTGGAGGTCGTGGCAGTTCGTCTCACAGGTCAAGGACGATCTCCTCGTTGTGGGGATCATTGATCAAGTTCAGGGGATCCAAATTCACTGTAAATCATGTATCAGGGGCACCACAGAGATCAAGGTGACCCTGCTGACATCGGAATCAGACTCACAATCAGATTCATTATCACTGGCATGTGACATAAAATTTGTTAACATAGCAGCAGCAGTTTAATGCAATGCATAATATAGAAGAGGAAAATATTTTTTTTAATGTAATAATAAATATACGGTATACTTATATTGAATAGCTTAAAAGCGTGAAAAAACCCCAAAATACTGTATATTAAAAAGAGTGAGGTAGGGTTTAAATCCATTTTGGAATCAGACGGAAGAGGGGAAGAAACTGTTCCGGAATCGCTGACTGTGTGACTTCAAGATTCTGTACCTCTTACCTGATGGTAACAGTGAGAAAAGGACATGCCCTGGGTGCTGGGGGTCCTTAATATTGGACGCTGCCTTTCTGAGACACCGCTCCCTGAAGATGTCCTGGGTACATTGTAGGTCCGTACCCAATGTGGAGCTGACAAGACTTGCAATTCTCTGCAGCTTCTTTCAGTCCTGTGCAGTAGCCAATCCCATACCAGACAGTGACGTAGCCTGTCAGAATGCTCTCCACGGTACATCTGTAGAAGTTTTTGAGTGTATTTGTTGACCAGTGCCATTCCGGAAACACTCCGAGGAAGGGGTGGGGAGAAGGGGGTGGGCACATTGCAGAACGGAAGGACTCAGGGGTCAGTAGAAGAGGAAACTGGAGCTGGAATCTGTATTTGCTACGGGAAGTGTCCATTGTGTGTGAGAATGTTGTTTGTAAATAAGAGGGCCAACACTGGCAATGAACTGCACATTCGTGAATGGGAAATGGTCCTTTTGCATAAGAAATTCCCATGGAAAATGGAAGAATTGGAGGATCATTGGGAATGTGACAGTGGCCGTCAGGAATCAAATTTTGGTTTGGGACTAAGGGCACGGGAAATGGGACAAAGTTAATTGAGATTGGGAAGTGTCCGTTGGGAATGCCAAAACTCCTTAGAGAATGGGCATGGAAAATCGGGAACGGGGTCAGAGGACCTTGGGAAGCTGGAGGACGCCTTTGGGGATATGGCAGACAATAAATGATTGGGCCAGATAACATTGGGAATGGGGAGCGGTCATCAGCAATGGGGCTGTTATTGGGAAGGGTAATGGAGGCAACTGGATATGGGGAAGAGCTCATAAGAAAAGGAAAGGATCTATCAGGAATGGGACAGATCGCAATAGAATTGGGACGGTGGCAATGGGAATGTTTTAGAGATAATTGGGTATGTTGCAGAGTCCACTGCGAAACGACAAACCCCAACCAATTCTAATTTCACCCACCGAAAGGGAACACTCAACCCATCCTTCCCAGTCCAGATGCTGCCCATCGCCGATGATTAGGTAACCGTCCTCCCACTGGGCTCCAATTGTTGCCTGGACCCAGTTGTCGACAACTCCAGTCCACTGAGACTTTCCAGCCCACCCCAGTGGGTTTGAACCCTTCGCATGAGTTCCAAGACTTCCCATCCAACCCCACTGGATTCCTGTCCTTTGCATTCCATCACATCCGAATCTGGTTTAATATCACCAGTCTATGTTGTGACATTTGTTTTCATTGCAGCAGCACTAACAATGAAATCTATATGATGAATATGGAAAAAATGATGAATGGCAGTAAGTATATACATTAGTATATTCGCTAGTTCAATTTAAATAAGCTGTGGAAAAACAGAAGAAAGGGTAGCGAGATAGAGTTCATGATTTCAATGTCCGCTTAGAAATGTGATGGCGGGGGGGGGGGGGGGGGGGAGGACGCCGTCACTGAATCGCTGAGTGTGTCCCTTCAGGATTCTGTACCTCCTTCCACACGGTAACAATGAGAAGAGGGCATGCACTCGGGGACTAGGGTCCTATATCATTTCCGAGGCACTGCTCTTTGAAGATATCCTGGATACTCCGGAGGCTAGTATCCAAGATAGTGCTGGCCAATTTTACAACTTTCTGTAACTGCTTTATGTCCTGTGCAGTAGCACCCCTCGACCCCCCAACACCCCGATACCAGACAGTGATGCAGCCTGTCTGAATTCTGTCCAAGGTACAACTGTCGATTGGGTGTTTTTCAGAAAATGGTTCACAGGTTCTTAATTGGTCAAGGAGACTAACGGCTTTCGGGAAAGAGAAGGGGGTTGGGGTTGAGGAACAAATTGCCCGCGATGGAAAGTTGGAGAAGATCGATGGACCAATTCTGCTCCGATATCCTATGGTTTAATGGTCATGTCCCTTGTCATTTGACCGTCTGCATTAACCATCGGACATTGACTTAATGCCTGTGTAGGTTTCTACCGTGCTGCGTTCATTAAATTTGTTTGTTACCTCCTAATGAACACTCCGGGAAATGAAGCCGAA